>NW_005434602.1:121241-130618 GCF_000315625.1 Guillardia theta CCMP2712 | reverse complement strand
ATGGATGGATGGATGGATGGATGGATGGATGGATGGATGGATGGATGGATGGAGGGAGGGCGGGCGGGCGGGTGGGAGGGAGGGAGGGAAGGAGGGAGGGAGGGAGTCAAGTAGGCTGCTCCCATACCAGGAAGTCGGGGTCGAGCCGGATTGCGTTGTTCTTGCCAGCACCTGCTCGCACTCAGTCAGAAGTGAGAGGACGCGAGGACGAGGATGCGACCGATAGCGATGCCCTCGCCCCTCCTCGCCAGCTGGAAGTAGGAGTTCTTCCCGCTCCACCGGAAGACCCGCACGCTCTTGTCGCCCTTGCCGTTTTCTACCGTCCTGAAGACGAAACTCTCGCCTGTGCCGAAGAAGGTACTGCAGCAACAACTCGTCAGCCCCTCCCCCTCCTCCTCGTCTGCACCTCAACCCCCCTCCTTCCTTCTCCTCCTTCTCCTCCTCCTTACGAGTGGGCCTCCCATGGCGCGGAGCAGAAGGCTCCGAAAACAGCTCTCTTGCTGTCCCGCAGGAGCAGAAGCGTCGGAGCTCGCCTGTGGTTGAAGTGAGCCAAGGAGGACGGAGCCGAGGGAAGGGAGGAGGAGCGAGCCAACCAGCCTGTGCGGCGGAAAAAAGTCTCCAAGGAGATGCCATGGAGGGTGGTGGAGTAGAGGAGCTCCCAGGTCTGCGAGACGTCAGCAGGGCTCCTCCTCCTCCTCCTCCTCCTCCTCCTCCTCCTGTACACACATCGATGATGCGGAAGCGAATGGGAATGGAGGTTCTCAGGGCGATGATCTCTGCCTCCGAGGCAATCTGCCACCATGTCACTCCCTCCTCCTCTCAGCTCGTCCGAGATCACCATGGAGGCGGCCTCCATCGTGAACCCCTCCTCGTTGTGCCGCATCAACTTGGGCATCTCCTGCGTTCACAGGGTCACAGTGGAAGGTGGAGGGTGGGAGGGTTGGGAGTGAAGACCTCGCTGTGCTTGAGAATAGACGAGAAAGTCTGCGGGGCAACTATCAGGAAAGTCGTTTTTCTTCTCCACCACCACCACCTCCTCCTCCACCTCCTCCTCCTCCTCCTCAGCACCCGCACATCCTCCTCCTCCTCCTCCTGCTCCTTCTTCCTCCTCTCCCACCTGCGATCCGCTCGCGATGTTGCTCTGAAGTTTCTCAAGCGCCTGGCAGCAGAATCAGGAGGACAACGAGGATGCTCACCTCCTGCACCTCCATGGCGCCCTTGATCTCCTTGGAGATGGCAGGAACATGTTCCAGCTAACACGAGACAGCAAGTCAACGACGTCCTTTTAAGGACGAAGACGAGGACATGTCGGAGAGGAGGAGGAGGATGGGAAGTTCAAGGACATGTCGGATAGGAGGAGGAAGGGAAGTTCAAGGACATGTCGGAGAGGAGGAGGAGGAAGGGAAGTTCAAGGACATGTTGGAGAGGAGGAGGAGATGCGGTTGGCTCTACCTGTGGCTGGTCTATCAGGACGACTCGGCGGAACTCGATAGAAGATCCGCCATCCCATTCTGCTGGAGTTCAGACACAGAGAGGAGCGAAGAGTACAAGGACGACCTATCACGATCTGCTGATCGAGCTCCGAACTGTACCGTACAAGAAGTCAGAGGCAGGTAGGGGTGGAGGTGATGATGGTGGTGGTGTTGCAGATGTTGTCTTCATTATTGATGATGATGATGATGATGATGACGATGATGGAGATGATGATGATGATGATGATGATGATGATGATGGAGATGATGATGATGATGATGATGATGGAGATGATGATGATGATGATGATGATGATGGAGATGATGATGATGATGGAGATGATGATGATGATGGAGATGATGATGATGATGATGATGATGATGGAGATGATATTGACAATGATGATGACGGACAGTTGAATGAGACACAACAAACTTGACATCACCTTGCGGGAGGGTGACCAGCCCTCATGGTGACCTCAAACTTCACGATCTGTGCTGCGAGTGAGGGAGCACGAGGGCTGATGCAAGACGCTCCACCTTCTCAACTGGGATTCTGATCTGACATTTCTCTATCCCCACCATCCTTGCGTTCTTGTCGACTCTCAGAGGCTCGAGGACGACCTGATGGCAGAAGGAGGAGGTGTACATGTCACTTATCAACCAGCAAGTCTGTAAGCAGCACAAGACTCACCAGCGATGGCAGGACCATGCAGAAGCCGCGGACGGGACGTCCCGTCATGGCACCTCCTGTTAGCAAAGCGATCAGCGTGACTGAGACGAGGTCCAGCCGAGTCTAGCTCATTTGAACGAGGAGGAGGGGGAGGAGGAGGAGGAGGGGGAGGGAGGGAGGGGGAGGGAGGGGGAGGGAGGGAGGGGAGGGAGGGAGGATTCAGTGACCTAGATCCAACAGCAGCTCCTCCTGCTGCGAGTCTCCTTCATGTAGCAAAGTTGGAGCGTCCTCCTGCATCTTGTCTGACTTTTGGTTGGGACAGGGACAGAATTCACTTGCTCCTCCGAGCTGCCGAAAGGAGGGAAAGAGAAGATGATCGGGACGCTGTTGATGTTTGAGGTGACCGACGAATCCACTGGGAGAAGAAGATGAGAACAAGATCATGGTGAGGTGCATGCGAGGAGAGAAGAAGGAGACAGGAGGAAAGGAGGAGTTTCAGTCGAGCACGAGAGGGAGGGCGCCAAGGAAAGTGAGAAGGAGGGAGGGAGGGAGGGAGGGAGGGAGGGAGGGAGGGAGGGGAGGGGAGGGAAGTGAGGACAAGAAGACTAAGTGGAGGGGATAGTGCAGGTCAGAATGAGCAGCTGGTACCTTCGTCGCTGAAAAATTCCTCGAGGATTTCGCGAGGGTTGGGTGTCACTTTGAGTGTCGGTCGAGGCTGCGGCTTCACATGCTGATGTTCGTCTACGAGCACATATGAGGAGGAGGAGGAGGTTATGATGATGATGATGATGGAGATGATGGAGATGATAATGCTGATGCTGATGCTGATGCTGCTGCTGCTGCTGATGATGATGATGATGATGATGAGGAGGAGGAGGAAGAGGAGGAGATTCAGTACCTGCGGGAGGCAAGGCATCAAGAAGTCTCTGCAGGGTGTCATAACGAGGAGCAGAAGTCTTGTTCGATTCCTTGGATTGCACGTTGCATTCAAGGTCGTCAGTGAGGCAGGACTCGTCGCTCGCGATCAAGATGTCGATGGAGAAGTCCTGGGAGAGGAGGAGGAGGAGGAGGAGAAGTCAGAGCTGAAGGAGCAACGAATCCTTCACGCGCAGGAGGCGGAGATAGGAAGAATCGAAAGAGGACGAGGAAGTTTTTAACACACCTCGTCGAACCTCTTGTCATCTTTTCTGATCCCCAGCGCTGCGTGTGTTTCTTCACATCGCTTTCCTCCTCCTCCGTGACGACTCACATGATCGATCTAGCCGGATGAGACCAGCGGAGGTGATCGTTTCCTGTCGGGAGAGATCACGAATACGTTCATGGCAGGAAGGAGAGAGAGAGGGAGGGAGGGAGGGAGGAAGGGAGGGAAGGGAGGGAGGGAGGGAGTACCTGAGGATTCGATGTGGACTTGTGCTGGTGATAATGAAGCATAGCGGAATGAAAGGAGAACTGAGGGAATATCACCACCTCCTGCTCTCTCCCCTTCAATCCTCTCACCTCGAACAGCTTCTCATATTTGCTCTCCTCCTCCTCCAGACTCTCTCTGCAGTCTTCGTTTAGACTTGAACGTCTAAACTCATCCCATGCTGCTTTCCCTCTCCCGCTCCCTCGCTCCCTTGCTCCATCGCATTCCTCGTCCCCACCCCCTCACCTTCCCCCTCCTCCCCACCCCCCCGCTGCCTCGCTGCCTCGCTGCCTCGCTTCCACTTTTTCTGTTTCGGTTCACTTGCCTGTGGCTCATTCGCAGCACCACATCTCCCATCACCGCTGCAGCAGCTTGAGAGGATACACAGCCAGCAAGTCACTCCCTCCTCACCGGCATTGACGGGAAAGATAGCAGAGCAATCCTAGTCGAGCAAGATGAGAAGAGACAGAGGAAGGAGGCAGGAGGAGGCAGAAGGAGTCTCAGGTAGTGCAGGTGGCGAAGGAGCGAGTTGACAGAGGAGGAGGATGTGCTTGAGGGACCAGGGAGACCAGACCTCAACGCTGTACACACGGAGGGAGGAGGAGAGAGACTTGGAGGTCGACTGCCATTCGGAGGAGAAGATCATCCTCCCTGAGGTCACTGCGGGAGGGATAAGGGGTTCAGAAACAGCTCCATATCCCTCACCAGAATGCATGGAGATGACGGGGATACAACCAACTTCCCCCTGCCTTGCGATCTTGGGGATCCTTCACCGTCGAGGTCAGGCAAGCAGGAGGAGAGAGGTTGGAGCAAGTGACAACCCATGCATGACGATGCGCGTGACGTAGATGGGGGAGTCGTGCGGGATGCATCTGTCCGTTGAGAAGGGAGGAGGAGGAGAGGAGGAGAGGAAAAGGACGATATGGAGAGAGAGAGAGAGAGAGAGAGAGAGAGAGAGTGAGAGAGGAGGGAAGGGGAAAGGGGGAGAGAGAGGAGAAGGGAGCGAATCGTCAACCCACAGAAAAGAATTCTGACATGCTCACCTGGTCTTGATCAGAGTTTCAACATAGAACAAATAAGTGCGGTGAACCAAAGGAAGATCCTGAGTATCAACCCTCAGCTCCGTTCCTCTCCTTGCTCCCTCACTCCACCCCTTCCCCTTCCCTTTCTCAACTCCCCCCTTCTCTCCTCCTCCTCTCCCTCCTCACTTCGTATTTGAACTCAGCGCTCTCGGGATTTGAGAGGATGTCTTGAGCCGACAGGGTCGCCTCGATCTGCAACCTCATCAGCTGCGGGACGGGCTGGTCGTGACCGCAGCTTCCGCGCACCCGCTGACATGCCAGGTGGGCGAAAGCTTCTGCTGCATGCACAAACGACTTGGAGTAGAGCGAGTAAGCACAGCAGATGAGAGCGCTCCATGAAGAGACCTGTCAGTCACATGAGGAGAAGGAGGAGGAGAGAAGCAAGGAGGAGGAGGAGCGGTAGGGAGTGTGATGACTCAACCAGTTGCTCAGAGGAGGAGAGGACGACGGCGACGTTTCCAGTGTCGCACTCGATCCAGCCATGGATGGAATGGCAAACTTTCAGGATATCTTCCAGCGCTGGTGGGCTTGTCACGTAAGCCGCGATGTCCTGCCATGTTTGCAGTGAATGAACTTATCATCATCATCATCATCATCATCATCCATGATGAGGGAGTGCAACAAACTTTCGCTACCTGGACGTCGTTGTCGAAGTCTTCTGTGTCTTGGACGGGAAGCAGGCTCCACACCATGAACTTCCCCTTGTAGTTCTCCAGCAGATACTTGGAGGCATCCTTCTGCTTCTCGGCTTCGACTATCACCTCCAACAGGCTAGGCCCAACCTTCAACAGCGTCACCTCCTCCCCCCATGCTGAACCAGGCGCACCTCGACGCTCACAGCGGACGATGACGCCCAGAAGGCCTCCTGTATAGCCTTGAAGAGCTCCATCCCTCACTCGCAGACGCCGATCGCGATTCAGCAAGAGCGCATCGGAGACGCGAAACAACTGCGGGAAGGTTGCAAGAGATGTCATCTCATGGAAACAACGATGTCGGTTGAGCAGTGGAAAGGATTACAAGGGTAGCAAGAGACAAGCTTGTCAACGTCAAACTGAAGAGAACAAGGCTTCGTTATCAGCAAGAACTTCTCTTTCATTCACTCTGCTGTTATTTTCATGCGTGATTCGATATTCTTTCGATCCTGTGCTTTACAGCACATTTTGTTCTTCCCTGGCCTATCCCTCAGTCCTCTCTACATCATAGCATAAAATCTCAAATACGACTGTATCATCGCTTTGGCAACATCCTCGTCGCCTCTTACTGCATCCCAACTCGCTTCCTATTTACTTACACCCCCTCGTATTGTTTTCAGCTCATTCTTGCTTTCCCCTCTATCAAATCCTGCCCTTTTCTGTCCTGTTCCTTCCGTTGCCCCTACACTCTCCATTGATCTGCCGATGGTTCCCTTCTTCTGCTGTGATGAAACCTTCTCCTCCCTCCCCTCTTCTCCTCTCCCTCTCCTTCCCCTACATCCGTCCTCT
Source organism: Guillardia theta CCMP2712 (assembly GCF_000315625.1). NCBI lineage: Eukaryota > Cryptophyceae > Pyrenomonadales > Geminigeraceae > Guillardia > Guillardia theta. Next base: position 124,505 of record NW_005434602.1, on the reverse strand, counting down.
CCATTTTCTTGGCATACAAACTATGAACCCTACCCTCTTTGCTTGCACTGGTCAAATACACCACCCCATCCCTAGGCGTATAACCCACCCTTCTTCAGAACAATGTTTGTTACACCCATTCAAAGTGGAAATTGTTTTCTAATAAGTACCGGTACTCAAATAAAATTTCTAGACACCACCCGTGATAAATTAACTGTACCCCCTGTATTCGTGATATATCCCTTACCACCCCAGCTTCGGCCCCCCTTCCTCTAATGAATTCATTGCAGCCGTTACACTTGCGGTACAGTTTGTAACGAGCGGCACAGCAGCCACGACCGTTAGACGGTTTCAAAAACCGTTTCCGGTTATAGGAGGCGGCAGCCGTTGGCAATGATACTCTGACAGTACGGGAAGGGGAGGAGGAGGAAGGGAGGAGAGGACGAGAGGAGTGGAGGGAGAGAAGCTGGAAGGAGAAGAGAGAGGCAGAGAGGTCTAGGACTGGGAATGAGAAGGGAGGAAAATGGCGAAGTTATCCGAAAACTGATTGAAACAGACCTCCCAAGGACTCTTGCTGAGTGAGTCAACAAGTTTTATGATAGAAAAAGTGCGTGGACAGAAGGAAACTCATAGCGTTGGGATAGACCTTATGTTCTCTGTCTCTTTTGCATGTCTTGAAAGTTGCGCTTGTTGATACAGCCTCAACACCGAGAGTTTCTGATGTATTCGACCAGGTACAAGATTAGGCATTGAATGTTGTGTCATCGAGACGGCTGCAAGCTACTCGATTCCTGAAGCCGCTGCGTTCTGTGTCGTCACGAGCTGGGCATTGAATCGCAGCGTTGATTAGTTCGTTGACGCGCATCGTTTGAAATGAAGCCCAGCGAACTTGTGGATCGTTGCATAGAATGCTACAAGTCGTTCCAGCCCAACAAGATGACGCTGGACTCGCACCTCGAGCTTTTCCTGGCTCAGATAGATTGCTCAGATGAAGGAGACGCAGTCTTCATCAGGCAGGTGGTGTACGGGTCCATGCGGTACAAGAAACTTATCAAGGTGTTGCTCACTGCCCTCTACTTCAAGCACGGAACAGAAGTGAGCAGAGAAGACTACAACCTCTACATGGTCTTCGCTTACATCACCCTGATCCGCCTTGAGGACATGAGCGTGCCCATCTTTCGACGGTTCGTCTTTGCGCAGGTGCGAACCCTGGAGTTTGCTTGCGAGGGAGTGCTGACGGTGGTTCCAGGATGCCCAGAAGATGTTCGTCTTCCTCTCCTTCCTCTTCAACGCGCAGACGCTCAACAAATGGATGAAGGAGGAGTGGTGCAGGCTTTACGACGAGCAGTTCGTGGAGGACGAGCTGATCGCAAAGCTGCTGAGGAATCTGCCGGAGGTGTCGGACATCATCGAGAGGCTGCGGGACCTCGCGTCGACCAAGGACGAGGATGACATCGGTGAGGGAGACAAGGTGAAGAGGCAGCTCCCGACCACCAAGGTAGAGCCCTTCAACCTCTCCAAGCCCCGGCCGAGAATGCTTCCAGAGCCGTTTGCTATCAAGCTTGAGAACCCATACAAGAAGCCGATCCCCGAGTCCGTGAAGAATCCAGATGGGGACGGGACGCTGAAGAAGGTGGAGGAGGCGAGAAAGAAGGCCCGGGAGGAGACGCTGTCGAAGCACTCAAAGTCCAAGGGGCCAGAGCTAGAGATTGAGAAGCTCTCGTCGAAGAAGGTGGTACGTGCGGGCAAGTACAAGGATGCTCTGGCTCAGGAACATGAGAAGCTGCTGGAAGAACAGACGAGATTCATTCCTCCTCAGCCCACAAACCCGCAGCCGGCTCTCAAGGCGGCCGAGAACTCCTCCATCCGGCTCAACACGGCGGCGGTACTGAGAGAAGACGCGCTGTTCCGGAAGAAGCAGCAGGAAGAAGCAGCGCTGATTAAGAAGTACGAGAGCGAATTGCGAGACGACAGCGAGTACTACGAGTGGCAGGCGAGGATGAGACAGGAGGACGAGCTGAGGCGGCTGCAAGAGATCGAGCAGCGGAGGGTCCAGATGATCCTGACCGACCAGAACGCCAAGGAAGCAAGGATTCAAAACGAGCGGGAGAATCAAAAGTGAGCCTCTCCTCGTGGGTTATGTGAAGTTCTGACGAGGGCTTGTAGGTTCGCTGCGGACATGCGGAAGGAGGCGGAGGCGTTCAGAGCGATGTCGAGGGCTGAGAGGGAGCAGCTGCTGCAGGAGAAGCGTTTGCTGGTAGACGACGTGAAGGCTGCAGAGAAGAACGTCAGACCTGCGATAGAGGCTGTGCTGGAAGCGAAGACGATGCTCGGCATCGAACTGCGAGAAGAGTCGAAGAGACTCGAGGAGGAGGCCAAGGCAAAGCGAGCCAAGGAGGAGGAGGAGAGGATGGAGATCGTGCGGCAGATCCGTGCTCTCGAGAGTGTGCCGGTGGACCGGACTGTACAGTTCGATCCGACGAGCGTGAGCGAGAGCTCGCGGCATGTGCTGGAGGCAATGTCGATGGCAGAGTTGTTGGAGCGACTGGAGATGGTGAAGCAGCAGGCGAAGGAGCAGGAGGAGGAGCGGAGGAAGGAAATCATCCTGACCAAGCAAGCGCGAGAAGAAGATCTCGTCACAAGAGTCAAGACGATCCATCAGGTCCGTGAGATCCGCAAGAAGGATGCCAAGGAGCAGCGGATGCGGAAGCTGAAGAAGGCAGAAGAGGAGAAGGAGCTGCGGCTGCGAGTGCGCAACGAAGCCCAATTGAAGCTGCAGGAGGAGATCGAGATGAAGAGGAAGGCGAGGATAGAGGAGGACGAGAAGCTGCGCAAGGAGATGGAGATGATCGAGATCAAGAAGCAGTTCCTCGCTGCCGGAGCTGCGCAGATGGAGGAGAAGAAGTTTCGCGACCTGGAGGCAGGAGCAGAGCGGAAGCTTCGGGACCGGCAGGCGCGGGAGAGGCTGGAGCATCAGGCATACCTGGCGTCCATGCAGGAGGAGGAGAAGAACCGCAAGAAGGTGCTGAAGCTGCGGGAGAAGACGAGGAAGGAGTTTGTGCGGGAGTACGACGAGAGGGTGAGGGAAGGCGTCGCTGCGATGGTGGATGCCTTAGCAACGACTCATGCGGAGAAGCGAAGGATTGTAGAGCAGACGAGAGACTTTGAGAGCACCCTCAAGGATAAGCAGGTACCTCCTCCTCCTCCTCCTGCTCCTCCTGCTCCTCCTGCTCCTCCTCCTCCTGCTCCTCCTGCTCCTCCTCCTCCTCCTCCTCCTCCTCCTCC
>NW_005434602.1:119847-121058 GCF_000315625.1 Guillardia theta CCMP2712 | reverse complement strand
ATGGTAGAAGAGGCTCAAGAAGAGCTGGAGCAGGATTCGGAGAATTTCCGCACTCAGATCGCAAGGATAGAGCCTCCTCCTGGCCCTCCTGGCCCTCCTGGACCGCAGGGTCATCCCGGCATCGATGGCTCCGACGGGCTCAAGGGACGGAACGGCTACGCTGGGGCCAAGGGAGAGACTGGAAACCCTGGGCCGATGGGACCCCCGGGACCTCCTGGACCCAACGGCATGCAAGGACAGATCGGAGTTCCGGGCCCTCCAGGGCTGCAGGTGCTGCAACAGAGCCTCTCTCACTCTCCCTCCTTTCTTGCCTTCCTCCCCTCGTTCGCTGCTGCTGTTTTCCATATTTCTTCCTTCCTGCTCTCGTCCCTTCCATCTCCACAACTTTCTCTCCTCCTCTCACATCCTGTCAGGGGCCGCCGGGACTTCCGGGACCGCAGGGTCAAGACATACAGGCGTGTGCAGGCGGGGTATCGCCGACAACCTATACGAGACTCATCGATTGCAACTCGTTGGGATGGTCAGTCACTTCAAAACCTCTAGACCCTCTCTCTCCCTCCCTCCTCTCTTTCTTGCTCATTCTTGCTCCTCTCCTCTCCTCTCCTCTCCTCGTCTCGCCTCCCCTCCTCTTACTCTTGTCTCCCTCTCCCTCCCTCTTCTCTTCCATGCACGCCCTCCTTTCTCAGCTCTCTCCTCCTTCTCTCTCTGACCTTTTCCATCAGCCGGCTCGAGGTTCAGCACAACATGGTGTGGGGAACAGTTTGCGATCAGGGATGGTCGCAGTCTAACGCGGAGGTTGTCTGCCGCTCCATGGGTTTCACCGGTGGGCGTTCGGTCTTGCAATTCGGCGAGAAGGTTAGATCCTCCTCCTCCTCCTCCTCCCGCTCCTCCTCCTCCCCCTCCCCCTCGTCCCCTCCATGTGTGCTCCTCTTCCACCTTCACCACTCCTTCCCTCCCTTCCTCTTCCTCTCTCATCTTCTCGCCTCACTCCTGTGCAGATCGTCTCCGACCCCAACAAGCACATGACCAACGTCAAGAGCATCCTCAGCGCTCGGAACCTCCGCAGCTCGCACCTCAAGGGCTCCTTGGTCCCCTCCCGCTCCTCTGTCCGTGACGACCTAGCCGATAGGAGCACTGCTCACGTCGAGCTGGGGAGAAGCTACCGCGGGCTGCCGTACCGGACAGAAGAGGTCTTATGAGATAGCTCGATC
>NW_005434602.1:111084-118446 GCF_000315625.1 Guillardia theta CCMP2712 | reverse complement strand
CGCTTCATTGCAGTTCCATACTGACAAGGGTCCTGCAGGTTCCTCTGCAAACAGATAGTCAGAACAAGGCCACCACGCAAACCACCACCACCACCACCTCCTCCTCCTCCTCCTCCTCCTCCTCCTTCTCCTCCTCCTCCTCCTCCTCCCCTTCCATCCTCTTTCTCGTCCCCGTCCCCTTCTTCCTGCTCTCTGCTTTGCCCTTCTTTCCTCCCTCGCAAGCTCGCTCCTGCCTTCTCACCTCGAGGATCACGTTGAAGTTCACGAGGCCGTGCGGCTTGACGTTGATCTCGAGGGGTAGCGACCTCAGCAGCTTGTCCCTGCTCGCACTCAGACGATGCGAGGGAACGAGAGGAAGAAGAGAATGGAGAAAGAGAAGGGGATGATGATGATGATGATGATGATGATGATGATGATGATGATGATGATGATGATGATGATGATGTGCTGGGGGGGCAAGAGGAAGGGGAGTAATAGCAGCAGTAGTCAGAAGAGGAGGAGGCGAGGTACCTCTGATTCCAGGGCAACCCGACGCTGTAAGTTTGGGACGTGAAGATTTTGACTTCAACTTCGTGGAAGATGAGCTGACCATCAAGACCGATGGACTTCTTCTTCTGTTCAACACGCGAGGAGGCGGGAGGAGTGAGAATCAGGATCAGGATCAGGAAGAGGAGGAGGGAAGAATAGGAGAAGGAGGAGGGAGGAGGACGAAGGTTCGGCATACACCTGTGGAAAGAGGTACTTGAAGTGAGCTCCCTCGCCCGCCTGAGCCGCCCAGAAGCTGGAGGTTGGCAGGTGAAGCTGCTCGTCCTCGTAGCTCTCCTGCTCCCCCAGTCAACTCCGACACCGTCCCTTGCTCCCTACCAGGACGCGTTTGATCTGGTGAAGGAGGAGAGAAGGAGGAAGGTCGAGCTCTCGCTGCGGAAGAGTGAGAGGAGGAAGAGGAGGGCAGCAGCTCCTCTCACGCTCACCTGCCACAGTGCCTTGGCGCTGGAGGGCAGAGGCAGAGGCTGCGGTACACTCGCTCGCTCTGGACCAGGGAAAATCTCAGCTGAGGGCAGACCAGAGGAGGAGCAAGATACAGGGAGGGGGGATGAAGGGAGGGACAGAGCAGACGGAGGAAGGCGGGAAAGGTAGGAGGAAGGTGGAAGAGATGAAGGAGGAAGGAGGAGATGAAGGAGGAGATGAAGGAGGAGGTGGAGGAGAGAGGAGCAGAGAGGAGGAGGAAAGATTAGGAGGACCTGAGTTCTTATCGTAAGGCTGTACATCTTCCAGCCTTTCCCCAAACAAACTAACGAAGTCAACCGACGAGAACTGAAACCAAAAGTCCCTGTGAGGAGACTGCGAGATGCAGCGAGGATGCAGAGACTAGCGCGGGGCAGGGCAGGGAAGAAGAACAAGATGATGATGATGATGACGATGATGATGATGATGATGATGATGATGATGATGATGATGATGATGATGATGATGATGAGGAGGAGGAGGAGGAGGACGAGGAAGAAACATGACCTCCATCGGATGTTCGGTTTGAAAGAAAGCAGGATCGACCCGTAGGTCATCCTCCCTCTCCTCTACTCGGGTAACGGGACCAGCCACCATCGGCTGAAGCGCTGAAACTTGGGTAAGCAGATGCACTTCTCCTGCCCCTGCCCCTGCCCCTGCTCCTGCTCATCCTGCTCCGCTATCCTGCTCCAACCCCTTGCACTGTCCTCGACTCACCAGGCTCTGGCGATTCTTCAAAAAGTAGGCGAGGAGGAGGAGAAGGCTGCCTTCCCCTTCCCTTGGATCCCACACGAGAATTCCCCAGCTCCTCTGACAAGTCAGGGAGTCCATGACTGATCGTACAAGAGTTACTCTCCTCCCTCCATCCCTCTGCCTCCCTCCCTCCCTTTACCTCCCCCCCCCCCCCCCCCTCCCTCCCTTCTCTCTCCTTCCTAGCTCTTTGCTCTCACTTCCTCCTTCACTGATCACCTTGAGACACCGTCGAGGGCAGAAGGGATGCAGCCACTTGAATTCTTCGCACCTTCACCTCACGAATCAGACTTGAAACTCGCCCCCTCCCCCTCCCGCCGCCTCTCTCCTTTCTCCTTTTCCTCGGTCCTTCCTCGTCTCGCCCCCCACTCTCCGCCCCTCCCCACTCCTCCCCACTCCTCTTTCCTCCCCACACCGGGCTGGTCGCCTCGTAAGTTAGTGTATGGGTCGAAGGCGTGCAGCCATCCGTCCTCGTCAGCTCGGAAGACGCTGGGGAAGGAAACCTCCGGGGGCGGGTGTTCGAGAAGCGAGGGGTCCGAGAGGATCAGCTGAGGAGAGTTAGAAGAGAGAAGGACCGAGAAGCTTCAAGGCGCAGGACAAGGAAGAAGTAGCAGAGGAAGGGGAGCGGAGGTGAAGAGGAGGAGAAGTCAAGAGGTACCTTTCCTCGCAGCAGAGTCCTCCAGGGCTCTCCAAGGAATCTCATCATGTTGGCCCGACGGTTCAGGTTGGAGGATTTGGGATGTTTTGAGGAGACAGCAGCAACCCACTGACAGAGAGAGAGTGAGGGAGAGGCAGGAGGATAAAGCAACAGGAGAGAGAGGATGAGAGGGTGAAAGAGGAAGGAAGAGGAGAGGCAAAGGAGGGAGGAGGGAAGGGAAAGAGGATTTGACCTTCTCCATGGCCTGTCTCCTCCTTCGCTTCAAAGACGACGACTTTCCATCAGGATCCATGGTATCTTCTGCATCCTCTCGCCCAGGCTCGCTCAACTCCTGCTCCTCCTCTGTTTCCTCGAACAAGGTCTCCTGTTCAAGCTCGCGGGTGTAGAATCCTGTGTTCACCAGCTCACAGAGAAGGTTTTGCATCTTCTGTGCTGCTTCTCCTGACGTCACGATAGGAAACCTCCGCACGTTTGTCTCTGTGCTCTGCTTGTGCTTGGACGAGTGCTTGGTCCTTCCTCTCCCCGGTCGCGGCGTCAGCGGGTAGTGCGAATCTGCTAATTCCATCCTCAGCCTTCTCGTCATCCTCTCCTATGCACCTGTCCAATCCCTCTCCTCTCCTCTTGCTCCTCTCGCCTCCACTCAGTCACTTCCTCCTCCATTTCTCCCAACCTCCTTCTTCCTACCAATATCAAATCTACCTTCCCCCTCCCCTCCAGCCTTGTTTCCATGCCGTACCTATCCTGGGCGTTTCAGGCGGCATAAATCCTGGCGTGACGGGCCATTGGCCGGCATGGCTGTTGGGATGTGAAGGGATGTGGAGAGAGTTTGGTCGTACGATGCGGGGCTGAAAGAAGAGATCAGAGGAGACGGAAGAAGGGGAGGAGAGGGAGGAGGGAGGAGGGGAGAGGACAAAGGGGAGAATGAAAGGGAGTGTTGCAAGATATCTCACATTTGTCTGCCCATCTACGTCCATCGCATTTGGATCCTGCTCTTTCTTAACCTGAATGTTCGCTTGCATGATGAGACGGAAGTGGCAAGGATAGGATCAATGGGACAGTAGCTAGAGGCTCATATTCCTTTCTGTAATGCACAATTAGACCCAAAACAAACCAAGGCATGACGTAATGGTAAAGATATCATGATGTACTGTTCTCAAATAAGACACCATGATGTAATTTTCAATCTCGACTCATGTCTGCCGGACACTAACACACTTTTTGAAGTTTATTTGCCCACCTGCATAACATCTGTATGCTTTTCAGACTGGAATGCTGAATATTTGGCTATCCTCTTCCTCCATCTCATCCGGATAATATTCATCTATTCCGATGATTTTCTTCCCTCTCCTCATCCCCGCTCTCTTCTGCTCTCTCATTCTGTGAGATCCCCAGCCCATGCATGCGCCTCAACACTAATCTCCTCCCTCCTACCCTTGTGCAATTCTGCTCTCCACTGTACATCATATTCCCGCCCCCCTCCTCCTGCTGCTGCTCTTCCTCCTGCTTTTGCTGCTGCTGCTGCTGCTGCTGCTGCTGCTGCTGCTGCTGCTGCTCCTGCTGCTGCTGCTGCTGCTGCTCCTGCTCCTTCTCTGCCAGTCATTTTGGTAGCATCCGTCCTCGCGCGAATTCACAACTTTGAAACTTTTCACGACATTAACTTTGAAACTTTTCACGACATTTAACTTTGAAACTTTGGCTCGACAAACTCTCTGCAGGCCTTACAAAGTTTCCCCTCGGAGCACCGGCGTGCGGCGGCCCGCGGCCCGGGCGCCTCGGCTTCACTCAGTCACAGTCACGGCACAGTGGTGCCGCCGGCCCCGGGCGTGCCGAGTGCCGATCATCATCCGCGGATCCGATCCGCGGATGATACCGTTTGGCTTGGCAAGCCAAACGGTAGCTTCAACTTGATGATCGGAAGGCGATGACGCGAGTCACTGAGTTTATTTATTTCCTATGGTGTGCTATGTTTCCATGCAGCACTGTGCGGTGCTGCTGCGGCGAGGAGCCGCTGAGCCGCGTCATGGGCGGCCAGGGAGGTCTGGCAGCTGAATGTACATGAGGGTTACCGCCTCGTCCTGATCCTCCTCATTCGTCCAAGCCAAACTAGAGATGAGGTTGAGGACGAGGAAAGAAGAGAGCACAGCAAGGGATACCTGCAGCACAGACCCGGGAACAGGGGCTGGCGGTTTCGTTTCCGTGGCAGGCTCAGTTTCATCCTCTTCCTGTTCTTCATCTCCTTCCACCACGTCGTCATCGGAGATCGGCAAGCCATTCTTCGCCTGTTGCTTGTGCACGTCAGCTGAAGGGGAGCAACTCCAGCATGATTACCTGGCTGTCATGTTGCCTCCACCTCGGCGACTTTCCTTCCAACGAGGACTCGATGAGCGACGAGCCAAGATTATTGTACATCCCCTCCTCTCCCTCTACGTCTTCGCTGACCACCGCATAGTCCTCCTCCTTGGAGTCGGCGGCAGCCTCACCCCCCTCTTGCCCGGCCTCTGTTCCCTTGTCCTCCTCCGCCAAGTAATCGGATGCCAGGGCTCCGGGGTGGATCACCGTCTCGTAGTCGAGAGGCTCAATGAAGTCTTGCTCCGAGTTGATGCGAGGCAAGCTCCCGAGCCCCGGGCCTGACCCGGGCACCTTCCCCATGTTGCTGCGCATGTAGGAGCCTTTCTGTGAGCCGTACGTGCCCATGAAGGAAGACTTGCCGCTGAGCGATCCCATGCCGTGCAGCCGCGCATACGTTGGGCTCTGATAACTGAAGTTGTCGAAGGCTGCTGGCTCCTCGGGGCTGGCAGTTGGCGAGTCTTCGGCTGCAGGTGGAGCTCAGGTGGGATAGGCAGGCACAAACATGAGACACACCTGGCTTCGTGGTGAAGCGAACATCGAAGTGAGACGTATCGTCGATCGCCAGAGGAGCAGGAGTGAACGGAGGGGACACCTCCTTGCGATAAAGGGCAGGGAAGTCGATGGACGAGAAGAACGCATGCCGCTTGATGTCAGCAGCCCCTCGGGTCCCGCTACCAAGACGAGCAGCAGGGTCCCTGACCAGCAGCTCTCTGATGATCGCCTTGGCTGAAGGAGACAGCCACTCTGGCACGTTGAGCTCTGCCGAGAGGATCATGCGAAAGGTCATCTGCCGGTTCTTGCTGTAGAAGGGAGGACAGCCGGTCAACATCTCGAAGATGAGAACCCCCAGGCTCCACCAATCCACTTCCTTCCCGTATCCCTTCTGCTTCAACACCTCTGGCGCAAGGTACTCCTGGCATACACTCATCACCCCTGATCCCTCCGCTCTTCTCTCCTCATACCGTCGTTCCAACAAACGTGTTCATCGACATCCCTTCCTCAAAATTCTCCTTGCTCAGCCCAAAATCCGTCAACCGTATGTGGCCCTCGCTATCGGTCTGAACATTGACGGTAAGGGAGGGAGGGAGGGTGCAGGGAGGAGAGAGAAGGGAGCAGGGAGGAGAGAGAAGGGAGCTGGGAGTCGAGAGCAATACCAGGACGTTCTCGGGCTTGAGATCTCTATAGATGAACCCATGCTCGTGCAAGCATTCCAGTGCCATCAAGACCTCTGCAGCATAAAACTTCGACCTGAACAGAGTGCTTTAATATCTGAAACATGCGACAAAACATTTCAAGGCACCTTTCTTCGGGGAACCTTCGAGACACTGACAGATGGTAGAAGATGTCTCCACCATTGAGATAATCCATCACCATGTACAACTTTCCTGCAAACACAACACGTCACACACACAATGACAATGAAGAAGACAGGCAACCATTGTTCTGGAAGGCATAGTGCAGCTTCATCACAAAAGGATGGTTAATCTTCTGCATGATGTTTCGCTCTGCAAGGGTATGGCGAACCTGCATGCTGAATCACAGGCTGCAGGAGCCAACTGCATTCTCTACCTTGTTGTTCTTAACAACATGGGCTTTCTTGATTGTCTTCATCGCATATATTTTGCCATTTTTCTTGCACTTGACCATCATCACCTGTCCATTTACCGTCACTTGTGCCTCTTCGCAACATGCAGAACGAGAACGAGATATCTAGCAGCCCTTCAAACATCTTGCAAATATTGCAGCACAAGAGATCGGGATAATGGCACAATCGTCTTCACCTTTCCGAAGCAACCGTTGCCAATGACCTTCATCGGCTGTACAACCATTCGATTCAGTGAGCATGTCACAGGAGGAAGATCGTCCAACCTCAAAATCTTGCAAAGAATATTTTCCTGCAGCCTCAGAGTTTCCTTGAGGTTCAATCAAAGAAATGGCCTTGTCGACTTCCTCACTGATCCCGTTGCCATGCTCTCTGCCGACCTTGGATACCTTCGATCCCTTGGCCTTGTCTGCAACGGGCACCGGCACACTCGTGGTCTTGGGTCGAGAATTGTTGTGCTCCAAGTCTTGATGGGAGTTTGCATAGGGATGAGAATAATCCCCTGATGCAACTCCAGCACTTCCTTCTCCGTTCTTGCCGTTCGCATTCCCCATCCTCACTAGCTAAGTGTTTTCACAACTGACGGTAGATCTTCAACGCTTTCGCCCTCAAACCCATTCAACCTCTCCCTCACAACAAGGTCGCCATATGCGATGCTATGCAAGGGCTCGTATCAGAGTATCTTCTCTCCTCCTCACGACCAGACCGAGGAAAGGGATCGCAACACCTCCCTCCTGCCTCTCCTGGTCCCCTTGCCAATCCAGCTTGTCAGGTCTTCAGCTCCTCAGACCGGGATCACCAAGTATTCATCTTATCCTCTGATTATCCTCTCCTCTCCTCTCCGCTCCTCTCCTCACTTCCTCTCTCCTCTCTTCCTCTCTCCTCACTGTCCTGTCCCTTCCCCTTCTGTTGCAGCCGCCATGTCTCGTGAAGGTCGCCCTCATCCCCTCTTTTCCTACCCTCTTGCAAGCCCACTCTCTGAGCCCGGCGGAGTCAC
>NW_005434602.1:104797-105508 GCF_000315625.1 Guillardia theta CCMP2712 | reverse complement strand
TCCTCCTCCTCATCATCATCATCATCATCATCATCATCATCATCATCATCATCATCATCATCATTGTAGTAGTAGTAGTAGTAGTAATTGTTGTTGTTGTCATCGTCATCGTCACCACCACCTCTTCCTCAACCTCTGTCGTGCTCCTCTCCTTCTCTGCTCCTGCTGATTCAATTTTCAGTCTCCCTGCAAGAGGAGAGAATCGGAGAAATGGAGAGGCGGAGGTGATGCAGGCAGGGAGGCGAAGAAATCTACTCAAATCTCTGCAGGTCGACGAAGCCAAGACTCCCTCCTCCTCCTCCTTCGCCGCTGCCATCACTTCTTCCACTTCCTCCTCCTCCTGCTCCTCCTCCTGCTCCTCCTCCTCCTCTCCCCCGCAGAACCTCCTAACTAGCAGGAGCTCACCGCCAACAGGAGGAAAAATCTGCGCTGCCCACCAGCAGGACCTGCCTGACAAGTTGACGAGCCTGAGGCTCGTGGAGGAAGCGACGGTGAAGGAGCTCGAGCTTCTCATCCCCGAGAACTTCCGTCTCCTCCAACAGAACCTCTCCAGGTGCTCTCGAAGTAACCCAGCTACTCCTCTTCCTCCCTGCCTCCTTGACCCCATCCTCCTCCTCTCTCTCCTTTCCACTTCCCCTCATTCTCAATCCCCCCCCTCACACACACACCCCTCCACTCCATCACCACCTTGGCCCTCCCTCCCTCCTCCTC
>NW_005434602.1:89091-104571 GCF_000315625.1 Guillardia theta CCMP2712 | reverse complement strand
GTGTGTGTGTGTGTTGGGGGGGGGGGGGGGAGAGGAGGAGGAGGAGGAGGAGGAAGGGGCACTTTAACTGACATTCATTACAATCCTCTGCTTTGCCTCTTGTCACTCGCACGCTTGTTCTTGTACACACACACTCGAATGAATAAAAGTCTCCTCCTCACTTGAGGAGCTTTCTCATGAGCTGCCCCAGACCTCCTCCTCGCATCCCCCGCAGGGTCGCCAGCACGAGGAGGCTGCCAAGGAGCGTCGCCCCGACGGCGAGGAAGGAGGAGGTGACGGGAGCAACGGCGAAGCGAAGGCGGAGGGCGGAGAGGAGCATGGTGCTCCATGAAGGCCGCAGGGACACGAACGTGCGACGCTCGAGGTCGGGGAAGCGACGGCAGAAGACCTGGCGGAGAAGTTCCGGGGAGAGGGAGGAGAGAACTTCCTGCCGCACGTCCTCGAGCTCTTGCAGGCACAGCCCCAGGTTTCCCTTGTAGCTCTTGCTCCCGTAGCCCGACACCATCCGCTCCACCCACCAGGAGTTGTGCTTGCTGGAGGTCTCGAACTCCCTCCTCGTGATCTCCAGCCTCGTCGCCACCTCCTCCCCCGTCGGGCCCTCGGCCTTGAGCTGCTCGAGCTCTCGCAGGATCACCCCAGCGAGGGTGGAGATGTGGTGGGGCTGGCAGGTCCAGGAGATGCCGGCGAGGCCGTGGAGGGGCTGAGAGTGCGAGGGATGGGAGGAGGAGAAGTCAGCGGAGGCGAGGACGTTGTAGACGACCCCGCGCTGGAAGCGGAGGCGATCGATGAGTCGCGTCTCGAGCAGCTGCATGGCCTGCGCAAGGAGCATCGTCTCCCTCAGCTCCGCCCCCGAGCACTCGATGAACATGGGGAAGGTGACCTGGCAGTAGCACAGCGGGTCCACCATCCTCATCCTCATGTGCTCCTCCACCTTCCCCGCTGGGAACTCGAAGGAGACAGGACGCAGCAAATCCCGATCGTTGGGCATGCGAGGCACGCGGCTGAAGCCCAGATCCTCCTCCTGCGACAGCCTGGGGATGGAGGCGAGGTATCCCTCCACGAGCGCGAGCAACTTCTCCTCCTCGATGTTCCCGCTCAGGGCGAAGACGAAGTTGGAGGGGTCGCTGAAGCAGCGGCGGAAGAAGGAGGAGGAGAGGAACACGTCGATCTCGTCCACGTCCGAGGGCTTCAGGGGCACGAAGAAGTCGTTGTGGGAGGTGTTGAGGCTCATAACCTTCTGAGAGAACAGGGCCTGGGGGCTCCTCCCCTGGTTCTCGATCTGCTCCCTCGTCATCCTCAGCAGCACCGCCACCTGATCCTGGCTGGGCTGCAGCTGGGAGGTGAAGAGCAGGTGGATCATCTGCAGAGCAGCCTCGAGGTTCGTCGGGCTGCACTCTCCTCCGAAGGCTCGCGAGTAAGTGGAGATCTCCGTGTTCACCGTCACCCGCATGCCCGCCAGCATGTCCACCAGCTCCCCAGGACGGACTCCGAAGGCTCCGATCTCGCTGGCGATCGAGGTGCTCATCCTCCCTGAGAGCAGCTGCTTCTTGCTCAGCTCTGACAGGCCGCCCATGGCGAAGCCCTTGAACTGAACCTCGTCGTCCAGGAAGTTGGTCTTCTTGTAGCACACGCGCATCCCGTTGCTCAGCTGCAGCTCCGTCATCTTCATCTCCCGGTACTCCGAACGCGACACGATGGTGCCAGGGGAAGGAGGAGGCTTCAGCACGTCCGAGAGCGCGAGGGCCTCGCTCTGCTCCCAGTCAGTCAGGTCGGGGGAGACCCTCGCCACCTCCTCGAAGACTTTCCGCATGCTGTCCACGGAGAGGAGGGGGAGGGAGCCGTGGGAGCGATGGGACAGGATCCTCTTCAGCCAGGAGCTCTCGGGTCTCGTGATCTTCACGACACAGTCACCCGTCCAGTCAAAGTCTCTCGCCACCGCCGCCACCTCCTCGCAGGTGATCCCAGGCAGCACAGCCTTGCACAGCAGCACTTCATGCTCCACTCCCATCGCGGGCTCCCCCCGACAGAAGTGCTCCACGTACTCGGAGCAGAAGAAGTCGCTGTCATGCTGGTCCTTCTCGAGCTGATCCGCCTCGAGGTCGGACATCAGGTTTGCCTTGGCTCTGCTCAGCTCCGACACAGAGAACCCTCTCCTCTTCACTCGCTCCACCTCCACCAGCACCGCCCGCAGCGCTCGCAGCTCAAGCCCCTCCTGCATGGAGATGGCGATGGAGCAAGTCTCCATGATGCTCGTTGGGAGACTGATGGTGGTCACAGCGCTGTAGAAGGGAGGGTCGAGGGAGACGCCGAGCTTGTACAGGCGGTTCGACAAGGCCTCATGGAAGAGGTACTCTAGGATCGTCCTCCTGTAGTCCCTATGCGTGTTCACCGGCTGCCTCGGACGCTTGCAGTCGACGATGACAGAAGCGTTGGTGGCCTCTTGGTCCTTGAAAATGGACAGCTTCGGTTCGACCTGATGAGGGAAAGAGACAGCAAGAGGCTCCCGCCACTCACTGGCAGGAGTGACGTCGAGGATCTCCTGGATCATGCGAACCACTTCTTCCACTCCTCCACTGTAGTTGTCGAAGTCTCCCACCGCCACCACCGCCATCCTCTGAGGATGATACCACTTCTTGTAGAAGTCGCGCACGACAGAGGGTTTGCAGTGCTTGATCACGTCGATCTTTCCAATCGGCAGCCTCCTCGCATACGTCGACCCGTCCATGAGAGTCTGGAAGTAATTCTCGTCCGTCCTGCCGTGCGCTGTCCGCCCTTGCCTCCACTCCTCCATGACGATGCCCCGTTCCTTGTTTACGTCATCATCGGTACATCGGATGTGGAAGGCCCACTCTCGCAGCACAATGAGGCTCCGTTCCAGCAGGTTGTCGGTGTCGATGGGCACCCTCAGGAAGTAGACAGTCTCGTCGAACGCCGTGTACGCGTTCTGACAGGCCCCGAACTTGGCGCCGATGGCTTCGAGGAACCTCACCACCTGGAACGTGTTGAACATGGCAGTCCCTCGGAACGCCAGGTGCTCAACCATGTGCGCCACTCCCTGCTCGTGATCCTCTTCGTTCACTGACCCGACCTTGACGATGAGCCTCAGCTCAGCTCGAGCCTCCGGCTTCCCGTTGTTCCGCACGTAGTACGTCAGCCCGTTGCCGAGCCTCCCGTGCACGCACTCCTCGTCGAGCGGCAATGGCTCTGCTGCGTTGTAACAGACTTCCGTCATGTCTGCAAGGAAGAAACATGTGTCATGCATGTGTCACGATGTTCTGACGTCACTCGCATTTCACTCCCTCTCCCCATCTCCTTGTCGTTCTTTCTCTGCCCCTGACCAGCTTCTTCTCTTGACTCCCCTCCTCGATCCTCTGATCTCTCCAAGTATTTTCTCGTCTCGCCCTACCTACCTCCCTCCCTTCCCTCCCTTCCCTCCCTCCCTCCCTCATCATATCCTTCCCTCTTCGCCACTCTGCTGCGTAACGACTCTGCAACGTCTCCAGAAAAATGTAACGGTTATGGGCCACACTGGTAACTCTACTATCAACCGATAGCCATCTCTGAGTCACTGAGACACGGTCAGGGCCGCCGCATCATGATTCCAGTGCCAGTGCCGCCGCCGCGTGCCGCAGTGCGGCAGCCGCGTGCGAATGGCAGTGGCGGCGCCGGCACTGAACACGCCTAGCCCGGCGGGCTCGCCATTACTGACAAGTATGGAACTTGGAAAACTTTTGTCTGACTCTGTGCTACGTCATGTTTATATTGAACCCGGCCGATACTTCAAGCTACTATCGAGATGTACAGGGGCAGGACCCGCCTCTTAAATAGATACTGCATGACTCGAACATGGGCAAGTTTCGGTATCACTGACGGCACGGTACGGTAGTTCGGTGGTAACTTAGTAAGCTACAGCAATTGATTCATTGAAAACAGAAACAGAAAAACAAAGACAGAGTAGAGGGTGAAGGCAGTGATTAGAGTGACAGACAGATGTATGATATCTAGTTCGACATGCAACAGTGTTGAAGAGCCTCGTCAAAGAGCTCCAGCGTGGAATTCTCTCTTCTGGTCTCCAAATTGTGTGGCCACACCACAAGCCGCTCAAATTCACGATTTTCCCCAAAATCTGAGATGTTGCTGTGGGCAGTAGACCGCTTTCCACTTGCTATCCTCGTCCCCATTTGAAACTCATACGATGCCTGGTTGTGTTGTGAATTCATGCACGTGAAGGCTGACTGTAGCTGAAGATCATATTTCTGGTAGCCTGTAGAGTCATAGCCATTGCTTGGAGGAGATTGTGGGCTGCTGAAAGAGTCCGTTGCAAGAAACAATGGTTCAAAGCACTCCGAGCTGAGTACTTCGACGAGCCCCGTTGACTGAGCCATTCGGCTAGCTTTTTCATCGATGTCTACTCGGTGATATGGCCAGCGGGGGAGTCCAAGGATTCGACAAGCACTCTTCAAGGCAGTTAGCGAGATGCCCTACAACAATGTGAGTGGCTTTGATCAGCTTACCAACACCAAGGACTTACCAGCATCTTCGCAGCTTCTGTTTGTCTCACGTGAAACAGTTTGAGGATGTCTTGCTGAGTCAGCTGTACAGGAGCTTGTTTCTCCTTTCCTGGCTTCCAATGCAGCTTCTTCCGGGGCACGATGCGCACTGAGGGTTGAGAGGTCATCTTCGAGTGTTGCTTCCTGTTTGCTCGCGAGGTCGTTGCTTTGAGTTTTTCTGCTCTGGTTGCCTCCCCTCGCGATCTTGTCGGCTGATAACGAGTAAAGTGCAACCACCCCACCCCACATTCAAGTATTTGAACCCTACCCCCTTCATTCCTCTTTGTACCACTAAATCTGCTTTGTACCCCTACTTTACCAAGGAGATGGTAGGGTGGCGAAAAGGGGCACAGAGTTCCCCACAAGCATGTCACTGCCCATGTGACCTGCTGACGTAAGCAGTCACATTACACTTCACACACGGGGGTTAAAACTCAGGTCATCGGAAGGGTACTCCTGTCGGGTGGTTAAGGCTGCTGACAAAGTTCCGGCGGGCTTAAAAAAGGGGACAACAACGAAAGGTTGTGAGTTCACTGTCGAGCAGTCGAAGCGTTTCATTTTAGAGCGGCAGATATGTCGATGAGTTGCTAAAACTATTTTAGATGAATGTTTATATCTCACTTGTAAGGGGTCACAGGCGCAGGTCTCTTTCTAGTCGGTCAGATAGATACTACTTGAAGCAGTGCGTGCCGGTACTACCCCCAATTATCCCGTCGAAATGACCCCTCCTACGCCCCTCTTCCCAGCGTCGTAGTCACTGCCGATATATCTAGCCGGAGACTCTCGGCAAAGTCACGGCCCCGTCACTTCACCGTCACTGCACTGCGGCACCGGGTGACCTGCCGTAATACCGTACCCGGACCGGTACGGTACGGTACGGTACTACGGTACCGTAGTACGCCGGTTAGTTACGCTCCCTAAACTCGAACTTGAAAGTGTGCCTCGATGATACCGTAGTACGGTGACTCTCGCGTCACGAGTCGAGGCACATGCAGTGCCGCCGTCCGACGGTACGGTACGGTCGAATAGCGGCTGAGCGGCGGGAGGGCCGCTTGAGAAGAGAACGACCGGCGGGTCACCGGGTCGGACTGCCCGGCCGGCGCGGGACTCCCGGACATCTACAGGCCCCGGGCCCAGCCCGACTCGGCTCGCGAGTCCGAGCCGCAGCACTACTGGAGTGACTATCCGATCCGACAGTCACTGTCCGGCGACAGGCTCAGTCATGCCATGATACTAGCCTGAAAGCGGCCTGACTCAGTAGTAACAGACTTCTTTTTAACTTGACTTTGAGTAAATCACAGAACGGCGCAGTGCAAGTTCGGCCTCAGGCACCCGGCGTGTGACTCTGAGTACGGTCATAAGATGACGCAATACCGTCCCAGTCCGATCATTCAGAAAGCATCATTGAATCATTTTTTACATGTATAGAAACAATACTGATATACAAAACAAGCATGAAGCAGAGCCCATGAGATGCATCAGCCTTCAAGCTCAACGTCACTGCCATGATTCAAGCATTTCTCAGTTATTTAGTCCCTCACCACATGGAGTGATGGCGGCACCTCGTGGCAGAGCTTAGCTGTACAGTCACCTGACAGCCGACGTGTGATCGA
The DNA here is from genome assembly GCF_000315625.1 of Guillardia theta CCMP2712. Lineage (NCBI taxonomy): Eukaryota > Cryptophyceae > Pyrenomonadales > Geminigeraceae > Guillardia > Guillardia theta. The sequence continues at coordinate 98,408 of NW_005434602.1, read as the reverse complement.
TAAGCAGATGACAAACAGTTGTCAAGTGATCGGTTTCACCTTTCCATTCAAAGCTTGCCTCGTGCTCTTCCCGAAGATCTTGTTGAAGTTATTTACAATCTGATCAGTCCAGGTCTGCGCAAGCACTGAGGGAGCGATGCGGCACTTGCGCGTCTAGTCCGGAACCTGATGCTGCAGCAGCGCGTCTCGCAGGCTCAAGTCCGATCTGACATTCTCGTCAGCCTTCGCACTCAGGTGTGGTCCCGTTCTCTTTCCCACTGCTGCTCCTACCGTAGCATCGCTCGTTCGCAGGAAGGCATCCCCGTGTTCCACAAGTCATTCCCCTTCTCGTCCGGAGGGTACTGCGAAGAACAAGTTCACAAGGAGCAAGAGTTGCCTGTCTGCGCTTACTCGAGTGTCGCCCATGAAGGTGACCCATCCCGCTTTGATCTCCTCCCCGCACTGCAAGCGACTTGTCAGAGGAGTAGCGGCATGCGAGTTGTCGCGCCTGCAGGTCTCGCCAGCCCTTGGAAAACCCGCAGGCCTTGTAGGCATTCAGGCAGTCCTGATGTACGACCAGTCAGACGCCATGAGACAAGTCGGCAACAACCTCGAGGCAGATCGGTCGCACTAGACCTCCTGCGTCAAGGCTGGCGTCAACGGGAGCCGCTCCTAGCAACCGCAACCGCACCTGTCTCGTTGCAAGGCCGAAAGTATAGACTGATCGAGTCATCGTTACTCAGGTGGGTCACAGAGTGGAAGAAAGGCAGGGAGGAGAGCAAGAGATAAGAGGAAGGGCAGGGGATCGGCAGGTCACCCAGCCAGGAGCGGAGGGAGATAGAGAGGCTGGGGGTCAGGAAGGGGAGGCGGAGGCATGCGAAGCAGGAGTCTACGTGCAGAGGTAGGCTTTCATGGCCATCTGGCAGCTGAAAGTTGTAACGGTCATCGTCTCATGCTCACGCATGCATGAACTCTTCTCACTATTTGTTGCGTGCCGAAGGTTTCGCCATGACCACCTCGACCGCGTTCCTCGCCATCGCATCTCCCTGCCAGCTCAAGTCATCCCTCCTCCTCTTTCGTCCAGGAGAGGCGCGTCACGTCAGGGTACGTGCACCACAGCTGGGATGGCGACCAGTTCGGGGCGTTCCTCTTACAGTAGCTCTCGGAAATATCCCCCTCCAACACACTGCACTCGAGTCAAGCCTGCATGCTCGTTGATCCCTCCCGCTGCCACGTGCCTGCACTGATAGATGGGATCGTTTGCTGCCTGCCGTTCGAACGTCCCGTCGGCTGCCTTCTTGAACAATCCTTGCTCTCCAGGGAGGGTGTAGACTGGAATCTGCAACAAGAGATGACTCCCTCGGAGCTGCTGACGGTGACGCGCCGAGAGGTTTTCACCTGACAAGGGTAGGAGAAGGGGAACGCGAACTTGTCTGAACGAGGTTGCACGTCTGTCGCTCCTGCCGCGGCAACAGTGGCAGACTGCCGTAGTGCACATCAATGTCAGTGTCCCGGATGACTTGAGCCATACTGGTGGCATCCGATGACTGGCCAGCAGTCAACTGGTACGGTCATTGGAACTACTACTGATGATCTCTACTGTTACTACTGGTCTTCACAGCGCGACTGAGCTTCTCCTTCTCCTCGTTCGCCATCCTTCCGTCTCACCTGACCCTTCGCCTTTCCCGCCATGATCGCGAGAAGCAGCAGCCTCAGCCCGCTGATCGCCATCATCTCAAACCGACTTGTGGATCCACATCCCCTCTCAACCCATTTCATCATCCCCCTCATTCACCTTCGAAGTTTAAAGGGGGTACCTGATCCAGAGGGGGTTCGTGAAGGTATCAGAGGGTGGGGTAAGGACATAGAAAAAAAACATTGAAGAAAAGGGTGGGGTAGCGGCCCAGTATTGGTGGTGGGTACATTGAAATAAGGGTAGGGGTGCTCGCATAAAACTTTGAGGTTTGATTTTGTGGGTAGGGGTACTTTTTTTCGCGGTTGTCCAGTCTCATATAAATACTACAAGATTGGGTAGTACTGAAATGATATAGGTGGGAGTATTTTCTCAATGGTAGGGGTTATATTATAAATTGTGGGGGGGTGATGGTCAGAAACAGGGGGTGGTGGGGTTGTCGGAGACCAGTTGCAACAAGGAATGGTCGGGATACAAGGTAACAAGTAGGAGGAGGAGGAGCGGGGACAGCAAGCTTAGAGGGAGCGAGGGGAGCAAAAAGATGGAAGGAAGATTGGGAGGAGGAGGAGGATGAGGAGGAATGGAAACAGGTTGAAATGCAGGGTCAGGGGGGGCGAAGGGGGCAGAGAGACAAGCGAAAGCAGAGGGAGGAACAGGAAGGAGAAGGTTGACCGACGGGTGCGGGTTTGGGAGGAGAAGTGTGATACGGGATGGAAGATGAGACAGTGATAAACACAGCTCAGATGCAAAGGGGGAAGAAACTGATGTAGTATCGATCATGGTGATTAGGTTCAATCATTCGTGCATGATGGTCCGTCGAAGATGATATGATACAGGGTTCTCATGACCTCCGAGCTATCCGACTTTTCTGTCTGTTGCTATTGACTTTTCTCGTTTATCTGTTGTTGCTTCAACCATCGATTAGCTGACGGCACTGACGGGGTTTCCCAGAATTTTCGGAAAGCTTCCGTTCATACCCATGGGTGAAGATTCTTACGTTTTTCTGAGGAGTGACGGCAATCAGGGCATATCAACATGGAGCAAAGTTGACACCGGAGGGGATCTAAGGGCCTTCTCAATAGCAGAATTTCCTTCTGAAGTGATGCTTCTGCTTTGTACGCACCTGTCTCCAAAGGAGGTCCTTCCATAGTCGAGGACGCGAATCTAATCTTGACGCTGAAAGCGCAGCTGTTCATGGTGACGTCGTCTTGCTCCAGACTGGAGAAGATGGTGATGGAGGAGCTCCCTGAGCTGTGGTTCAACTTTGCGGTAAGGAGACCTGAGAGGTTGATGGTTATGTCCTCACGGGTGGCCGGGGGTCAATTCCTGGACTGGTAGGTTCGGACCTTCCCTTTCAGCGAAGATGCGATGAGCCCGATCTCAGAAGCAGTCAAGCAAAGTAGTCCCTTGCGACACGCTCCTCTGTTACTGACGGATCGATGCCAAGACGACGGTCATAGCGCGATGCTGTGCTTCAAGAGCTTGTGCGCGCGCGTGCAGTGCGGGTGGGGACATCGTCTCGCCTCACTGCTGTGACTGAGTCTCATCAGGAGATGCAACACGATCTACGTAGCTGGCAACCCCTCGGGATGCAAGATGGTACTCACCAGAGGGTTGAGCTTCTTCTTGACTTGCTCTTGCAGCATCCTGGGGTTTTGATCAGCGGGCACAGGATGAATGGGCACAACGCAACATGGACGTGCTGTGGTCCCTCGCCGTGTCTTTGAGAGCATCGCTCGTGCTGACAACGGCTGCAGGCTCGAGGCGACATGCGGATGGATGCATGCAGCTCGTGCATGCTCCTGCCGATGGCTGCGACCTGAGGTGAGCCTGACAGTCGTGACTGAGAGCTGGGCGGGTTGAGCTGTGGGGCAGACACGAGGCGAAGCAGGGGCGAACAGTCGTTGCGTCATGTACGGGTGAGATCAGCTCGGGTTGTTGGGCTCCGGGGCTGACGAGGCTGCAGGCGTGCCAGGGTCGCGAGTGCGGGGATGGAATGCGATGGAGCAGCGAACGTTCCTGGACATGATCACTTCGTGACGAAAAGAAGAGAGGCCGGAGAGATGTCGAATCTGTTCAAGCTTCTTGTTTTATTAATTCAACCTAATTGCAACTCAGAATCCTAGAAAGAATCTAAATCAAACATTTCATGTTAATACACAACGTTTGTCGTAAAGACTTGCAGATCTCAGTAGATCAGATCACATGACCGGGAGGGATCTTGTGCCTGAATTCTCGTTGATACCATGGTGCTTGCCACGTACAGGCGACCTGACCATCCTAGACCCGTTCACTCTCGAAGACCGGCATGGCGACAGAGGAACGCGCTCGCTGCCTTCCACTTGGTTGCCATGGCTTCTGATCGCCACAACTTCTTGGGAGCTGTGGGTCTCATTGCGATCTAGAGCCAGGGAGGTCAGCCCTTGAGGAGGCCTTCCTCGAGGAGGACTCTCCCGCTCCGGCAGATGGATGCCACTCTCCTCAGATGGAGGGAGGAAGTCATGCTGGTTTCCTGAATCGCGCCTTCCCCTGTCGTCTTCCGATATGCACTCGTACTTGTCCCTGCTCGCAGCCTTCAAACCTTTCATCGACCTCGAGGACCCACCCTTGCTGATACCGAAGAGATACGACGCAGAACCCTTCAATACCCACATCTTCAGATGTCGCTGCCCCTGTGAAGGTAGCTGACTTCAAGCTGCGCCCTTGCTGTCTGCTCGATTGACTGCAGGATCAAGAGAAGGAACGGAACAGCGTCTCCTCTTCCCCTCCCTCCTGCTCTCTTTCTCTCTCTCCCTCCCTTCCCTTTCAACTTGGTAGCAGGTTTCAACGTCAACGCAAACTTGGTGGTATGTGGGGGGACGAGGTCCACCCATCTAAAATGTTGGGGGATGTGGGCTCGAGGAGGCGAAGGGGCATGGCAGCAGTAAGCCGGCTGCTGCTGCTCTTGGCGGCGGCGGCGGCGGCGGCGGCTGGGGAGAGGAGGGGGGGGAGAGGAGGAGGAGATGGAGACGTGATGATAACAGATGGAGGCAGAGGAAGAGAACTTGGGCGGAGAGGAGGAGTCGAGTTGTCAGAAGGGAGGCGGTTGCAGCGAACGATGGGCAGGCTAAAGTCGAAGTTGAGCCACATCCTCGACCCGTACGGGGAGTACGAGGATGTTGTAACGGGTGAGGACTCATGGGAGAAGACAGAGGACGAGCTCGGATGGTTCCGAAGGCTTTGGAGGGAAGGGGAGAACGAGCTGACTCGACGGGAGATACCGGAAGATATGGCGGCGCTCATGGAGGAGGAGGCGGACCCCTGCCAGGATTTCTACGAGTATGCTTGCGGGTCCTTCATCAAGAAGGCGACCATCCCTCCATTCATGGGCTCACTGTCGTACACGTGGGAGGCAGCAAAGGCTCGCGTCATCGATGATGTCACCTCGGCCCTCAGCACATCCTCGGGCGATGCCTCCTCCTTCTTCCGCTCCTGCATGGACGTGGAAGCGATCGAGGCGGCGGGAGCACTACCGCTAGCGCCATGGCTGCAGGCAGTGGATGAGGTGAAAGATGGGCAGACGCTGGGGAAGTTCTTGGGGACCGCCGGGCTGTTCAACTGGTGCGCCCTCTTCTGCTGGAAAGTAGCTCGGGACCAGTTGGACCGCTCGCAGAACCTCTTTGTGCTGGGACATGTCGGGCTGACTCTCCCTCATCGGAGCATGTACCTCGACAAGGGACACGAGGACGACCGGCAGGCGGCTCTCTCATCGGTTACGAGCCTCTTCCTGGCAGCTGGAGTCACTCCGGAGGCGGAGGCTCAACGACAGGCTGTCACAGCCCTGAGGGTGGAGGAAGAGATCGCCAAGTGCATGACGCCCTCCTCGAGGTACGAGCGGCTCTCGTACGTTCACGTCGGACGCGAGTCGCTGCAGCGACGGGCGCCAACGATCGACTGGGACATGTTCTTCTCAAGCATCAAGATGGACATGGTGGGGACGGAGAACGCGACGGCGAGCAAGTACGGGCTGCTGGCGCTGCACGACGTGGAGTACTTGAAGAAGCTTGACGAGGACGTCCTGAGTAAGTTCTCCTGGGATGACTTGAGATGTTACCTTCGCATGCGAACGGTGCTGGTGTTCTCCCCCTACCTCTCGTCGCCCTTCATCGCAGGAAAGCTCATCATCAACGAGCAGATCTACGGGATGAGCGAGGCCTCTCCTAGGGTGAGGAAGTGCTACTTCCTGACAACCCATCACTTCGGCAACTCCGTGTCGAAGCTCTTCGTGGACAACTTCTTCAACGAGTCCTCCAAGCAGGCGGCAGCCGGCATGCTGGCCAACATCCGCGAGCAGTTCGAGTTGCACCTCAACGAGCTCGACTGGATGGACAACGCAACGAGGGACAACGCGCTGAAGAAGCTCGAGGCCATGGACTTCCAGGTCGGCTACCCCGATCAGTGGCCGGACTGGGGGGAGCTGTCGGACCTGCAACTGGGCGACAAACCCTTCTTCGACTCGCTCGTCACCATCGCTATCGCTCGTTCAGCACACGAGAGAAGCACTCTGACGGAACCGCAAGAGCCGGCAAAGTGGGACCATCCAGTGACCTCCATCAATGCCTACTACTCCCGCACCAAGAACGCTCTCTTCATCCCTGCTGGCATCCTGCTGGAGCCGTTCTTCTCCTCCAACTACTCGGTCGCGCGCAACTACGGGTCCCTGGGGTCCATCCTAGGGCACGAGATGACGCACGGGTTCGACAACGCGGGGAGGAAGTATGACGCGCAGGGGAAGCGGATCAACTGGTGGGATCCGCAGACCGAGAGGCACTACGAGGACGACGCCGCCTGCCTGGTGGAGCAGTACAACGAGTTCAACGTGTCGGGGGGGCAGCACGTGAACGGCAACATCACGCTGGGAGAGAACATCGCAGACAGCGGAGGTCTGCACATGTCGTACCATGCGTTCCTGCAGGAGCAGCCCAAGGCTTCCGTCTACGAGCGGTAGCACACTCCTCCTCCTCCTCCTCCTCCTCCTCCTCCTCATCATCATCATCATCATCATCATCATCATCATCATCATCATCCTCTCCTCCTGCCCCCACTCACGGTGACTCGCTCGCTCTCGCAGGAGGCAGTTCTTCATTGCCTATGCTCAGCTCTGGTGTGCCGTCTCTCAGCCCAAGCTGGTGCAGGAGCATGTCATCAAGGGACACCACGCCCCCAAGCGGTGAGTCGCCATGCGCTCAGCTAGTCGCCATGCGCTCAGCTAGTCGCCATGCGCTCAGCTAGTCGCCATGCGCTCAGCTAGTCGCCCTGACCTGCGGCAGGTATCGCGTCATCGGCGTTCTCCGGGACTCGCAGGAGTTCTCCGATGCCTTCTCGTGCCCTCGAGGTGACCCCCAGCTGGACTCGCCCTCCCCCTCTGACCTCACGAGCAGGAAGCCCCATGAATCCCGAGCGCAAGTGTGTGGTCTGGTGATGACTCCGCATGTCTCTTTATATGTCAACCATAAAACTGTCAAACCTGCAGCGATGACGTCGGGGCCGGCGGGTGAAGTTTTTTCGATGCTCCGCCCTTGACCAGCTCCACCGCCTCCCTCCTGCTTCCCTGCACCTTTTGGAAGGGTCTGTGCGTCTCCATCCAGCTCACCATCCACCCCAGCTGGTTGACACTCTGGTAACGTGACCGCAGCCGTGACACGCCCCCCCGCTCCACCGTGAGCTGAAGCACAGCGAGCAAGTTTCGCAGACCTGGACTGACAGCCCGGCATGTCCGGCGGGGAGCTGCTGGACGTTGAGATGGAAGATGCTCCCGGTCCTCTGCGTCTCTCGCCTCCAGCCCTCCGCCCCAACCATCTGCGACCATCGGGTGACGAGAGAAGAAGAGAGACAGCGAGTGAGGGCGAGTGAGGAAGGGAGAGCACGGGCAGACCTCCAGCTGGTCATGGCTCAGTCCCACCGTCGCCGCCAGATCTCGAGCGAATTTCTCCTCGTACGAGTGCTTTGCAAGCTGAGAAAATCTGAGGTGAGCAAGAGGTCGTAGAAGGCAGTAAGAGCGACCTTGATCTCCTTCCAACTTCTCTCCGAGAAGAAGGAGACGCCCACCGCTCGCTCCCCCATTGACTCATACCCGTCCTGCATGCTCACCATGTCACAACACGCGCCAAAAATCGTCTGCTCGACCTGCCCGTCCTGCAGGAGCTCGAGGGTGAGCGTGACCCAACCGACGGCCTGAGGAGAAGCCTCACCCACCTGCCCCATTCCACAACGTCATGGAGGAGGAGGGAGGAGTGTAAGAGGAAACCTTTCGCAGCTCCAAGCGCTCTTCTCGAGCATGGGGCGGGAGACCTCGAGGGAAAAGAAGCTCCGAACCTCCGAGCAAGAGAGACTTGCCATGGTCCCTGCACATCCATGAGACAAGAAAGCGAGGCGGGAGGCGGGAGAGGGGGATGGAGAAGAGCCTCGAGAAGGCCGAGGGAGAGAACGTGTAGTAAAGATAAGTGCCCACCAGAGTGAGAAGCGGATGCGGAGGTGATCCTGTCTTAGCCGCACCGGGAAGGTCAAGACCCGGTCGAAGTTGAGGCTCAGAGTTTCTTCGCATCCCTCGGTGAGGACGGTCATTTGCGTGCTCCTGCTAAACGAGATGAGCAAGAGAAGGAGGAGGAGAAGGCCGTCGCTCACTCTTCCTGCCCGTCATAAACTGCGACTGAGACAGCCAAGTCCTTCTGCTCATTCTCGTTGCCTACCCGCAGCTCGCTGGGCTGGCCAAAACTCACTCGCAAGAGCCGGGAGGGAGGAGGAGGAGGAGGAGAATACTTAAGGGGTGAGAGGGGAGTAAGCAGCGCCTTGCTCTTTGCCTCTAAAATCTTTCCCGGCGTCGATCTTGTTCGGAAGATAGTGGACATGGCGCTCTCGAGCTCTCGGATGGACAAGAAGTTTGCAACCTCCCACTGTGCCTCCGACGTCTCCCGGCTGAACAGAGCCTCCATCGCCAGCTGCCGTTGGCTTTTCATCTCCTCACGCTCCATCGCTGGCGGCCGAGCGTTAAAGACCTTCCTAGGATTGACCTGCTCCTCCTGCTGGAAGTGAAGTGTGTGACGCTGCTGCTGTTGCTCCTGCTGTGCATGGTCATGGTCATGGTCATGCTGATTCAGATGCTCGCCGCCGCCATTCTTCTCCCACTCCCACTCCTGGTCCAGAGCGTCTTCAAGCTCCCGTTCATGCTCCGAGTCCAGCTCAAGCTCGAGCTCCTGCTCCAGCTCCTGGATCTCCGACTGCAACCAGGGATAATCGTGACGATCCTGGGATTCACCTGATTCACTCATGCTTCCTCCTCCCCTCCTGGCACTGCAGCTGTTGGGCCTTCAGTTCACTTCCCGTTGACTTTCCCGGCGGCCCTAAGTCCACACAAGTCAAGTTACGGCGTCGCCCTACCGTACTTGCCGCTGCTTTTGTTCCTCCCCTCCCCTCCCCTCCCCTCCCCTCCCCTCCCCTCCCCTCCCCTCCCCTCCCCTCTCCTCTCCTCTCCTCTCCTCTCCCATAAAATCCGCCCCCATGGCCAAAAACGCAGGAGGTCCATTCTCATGCCAAAGATTGCGATATCCTTACTGGGCTATCACAATACCCGGTGGATCCCCATGGACCTTCCTCGTGGTTCTCCATC
>NW_005434602.1:80895-88991 GCF_000315625.1 Guillardia theta CCMP2712 | reverse complement strand
ACAAAAGTACCCTCCATCAACATGGACAGTAAAACTTTATCACTGTGATTCACTAGTTCAAAATCACTGCCCCGAGTTTTCTTGTATTGTCCAGTGCCGACATGCCATGGGGTTCTTGGCGATGGCGATGGCGATGGCGATGGCGATGACGGTAGGAGGAGGCGCGAGAATGAGCAGCTGTGGGAAGAGAAGAGAAGAGAAGAGAAGATGAAAAAAGGAGACAAGGGAGACAAGTTGGTAGAGGAGATAGAAAGACGAGGACTGAGAGGCTTGAGGTCGCCGAAGAGGCACAGACGCAAGTGATCGAGCATTGAGACGATCATGGCATGAGGCATCACACCAGCAGAGCAGGATGTTTGCTTGTCAGGAGGGTCATCGCAGAGGTTGACCGACCGAGAAGCAGCAAAAGCACCAGCAGCAGGAGGAGTGGCAGAGAGAGGCAGGGACAGGGGCAGGGACAGGGGCAGGGGAAGGGGCGTTGAATGCCAGGCAGATTGCAGCTCCAGTGCATGTGAGCTGCGCTGAGGGCATTGGAGCATTCAACGGGATCGGGGTGGTGACAGGCGACGAATGGTGAGGAGAGGCTGAGAGGAGGATTGCAGTCAAAGTGCATGGCAGGCTGTCGGAGCCCAACGACGACCCGGGCTTCGTGCAGAAGTGAGTCGAGAGTCGTTGCTGCTCACGGCGATTGAGGACGGGAATGTGCGGTAGGAAGATGATGAAGACGGAATATCGATGCCGCTTCTTCGACTCCTCGGTATCTCTCAGTGATCCTCGATGCCTTTCTCAACTCCTCCTCCTCCTTCTCCCCATTTCTCCTCTTTCTCCTGCCTCCTTCTCATCCCGGCACACTGCAGACGGAGTCAGACCTGGAGCACAAGCAGCTACGAGGGGAGGAGCCAGACCTCCCCGACTGGTACAAGCACATGCAGACCAAGTTCCGAGCACAGCAGGATGTAACTACCGCCTCCTGCTGCCTCCTCCCTCACCCGCCCGCCAGGGGAAATGGTGGGAGAAAGCTGCGATACCCAGCTACGTCGACCTGCTGGACTCGTATCGGTGAGAGAGGAGGAGGCGATGGTGGTCAGATAAGCGTGTGGTCAGCGCGGACCATCACAAGCACAAAGAGAGGCTGTGGCAACAGATCTGCGATAAGGTGAGGGAGGAGGGAGGAGGCGAGGGACAGGAGGAAGAGGATTGGAGGCGGAGGAAGGGACAAAGCGATTCGCTAAGCCTTGATTAGATGCAAAGTCTTATGGATGCGGGATGCGGTCATAACGTGCCGAGCTTCTCGGATACAAGAGATCAAATCTATGAGCTCATGAAAACAGTATCCTCTCTCCTCTTTCCCATTCCTCCTCCTCGTCGTTGCCCGAACTTGACCAAGTTCCAGAAAGATCAAAGTGCTGCCAAGTATGATGTCTTCGCAAAGATTGCAAACAACAGGCATCTCCTCTTCATGTCCATCCACCTTGACACTTACTCTCCTCGCTTTCTCCTCTCCTCCACCTGCTCCCCTCCCCACCTCTGTTTGCATTCTCTGCTCCTCTTCTCATTTTTGCACAGGATCCAACGCAAGCAAGAGCTCTTCGCTCGATGGGCGCAAGACGTCATATCGCTTGTTCTCATCTCCTCTACTCACGCCAGGAGCAGGCGCAGGATGGTCTAGTCCACTCGAGCGAATGTGACGAGGTCGAATGTCCTCCGCTAGCTCGGCTTGACAGCAGCGGCAGGAGGAAGAAGCCATCCTCCGCAAGATCAGGAAGCAGAAGATCAGGAAGCAGAAGAAGGAGCGAAGGAGGAAGGAGTTCGGTTCGCTTCTTCACATCTCTGCTATGTCCTTCAACCGAGAAGTTCTCAACGAAGGTAAAGAGCCTTTAACATTCCCTCCTCCTCCTCCCCCTCCTCCTCCTCCCCCTCATCCTCCTGCTCCTGCTCCTGCTCCTCCTAGACTTGTCTCGGCTTGTTTCCTGAGATCGCCTCAGGTCGCGACGTCTGGGTCTACGTGCTCTTGTACGATGATGGACGCGAGGACTGCATGTGATGGCAGAGAGGGGAAGAGTAGTTCTCATCCTCATCCTGGCAGATTCCTCCAAGACATCTTCAACGAGCTCGCTGCTTCCCTCCCGTCCGCCAAGTTCGTCAAGCTTCACTTCCTCCAGGCCCTCCCCGACCTCCACAAGGCAACGCCCGGCAAGGAGGAGCCGCTGCTGACACCGTGCCTGCTAGATGACGGAGCTCCCGACGATCCTCCTGTACCGTCACGGGCAGCTGCGGCATCGGCTCGCCGGCCTCCTCGACCTGGGAGGCCGATGCCTCGACGGGGGGGGACGTCTGATTTACCATGAGCATGGTGAGCTCGCCTCCTGCAGCTGCCCAGCTGAACATCTGAGCTGCAGGAGAGCTGGAAGAGCTGCGTGCCAATGCGATCGGCGTGCTGTTGAGACTGAGAGGTTTCCTCCCTCGCTCACTCCTCCTCCTTCCTCACCGTCTCCCTTCCCCCTTATCGTCTTCTTCTCTTCATCCTTACTCGTGACTCGCTATCACCAGATGAACATGCGACAGCAGCCAGTCGTGGTGAAGGAGAGGACGAGAGAGAGGAACGACGAGCTAGCAGGAAGTGGAGGTGGGGCGAGGACTCTAGCAGCGACGCCTGCTGATAGGCGAGCTCTCCTCCTCCGAGGCTCAGCTGAGATTCACTCTTAGGATGCTGGAAAAGTTTTGCCGGCAGACTGGACAAGAGCCGCGGGAGAGGGCGGAAGAGCAGCGGTAGCACAAGACCTGCCGGCTGTGAGCTTCTCCTCCCCTCCTCCTCGTGTACCTGGTGGGCACAGGGAAGGAATACTGCGTCCCTCGCCGCCTGCGATCAACTTTCAAACCCCCCCGTACGCACATGAGCAGGCGAACCTGACAGCAGACAATGCAGACCTGCTCCCAGTCGTCGCAATCCTGCTGGAATGCAAGACAGGATGAGAAAGCAGAAGAGCAATGAGAGAGGCACGGGGCGGAAAGAGGAAAGAAGCCAAGGCGAGAAGAAGAGAAGAGTGGGGAAGGGATGAATCACATTAGAGCTGTTGGACTGATCAGTGAGGCCATGAATGGCAAGACGACCTCGCTCTTGTTCTCTTCCGCTGCTTCCTCTCGCCTGCAGCAACTTGCAGTCAAGCATGTGTCGCCTCCTTCCTCGCCTGCCTGCTCGATCAGCTGCCGCCGCATCGTGCGATCTCGCATGTTGTTCAAGTACACTCGAACATGCTGGTGAACAGCGACGAGGAGGAGGAAGCTGCCAACGCTCACGAGCACAGTACCGAGACGGTTGAAGGTGGACGCCTCCTCCTGCACATGCGTGAGTGAAGAAGGAGGAGGAGCAGGAGGAGGAGGCAGGAGTCACCTGAAGCTGCTCGACTATCTCGCAGGGGTGTCGCTCGCTCACCATCAGCAACGGCTCCGCCAACTCCCCCGACTCATAAGGCTGCAGTGTCGCATGGCAGAGCCAGGCGGGAATGAGAGAGCGAGGGAGGAAGGAGAGGAGAGCAGGAGGAGTCAACATGAGCTCTCCTGCACTGATCGTCAGCTCGCATGCCAGGAAGTAACAGCAGCAGAGAAAGCGTGACTTGCCTATGGCTGAGACTTGACATCTAAGTGGTAGAGTTTTGAGAGTCTCCAAGCGCACCGCCCATCCTCTCTCAGCTTCTTCGACAGACAGGCGTGAGGCTGCCGACCTTCCTCCTATCCTGAGGTTCTCGTCCACCATCACTCGAGCTCTCTCGCCGCCGCCTTCAAGCTCCAAAGGCAACCACTCCCCTCCCTCTACTTCTTCGATCACACCATCTCCTAACCATCCTCCCATCGCTTGCCCGATCGTCCTCACTGTCCTCCATGCCAGCACGGCATCATCCCCCAGACCTCCCAGGCTTCTTCCTCCTGCCACTCTCCCCCTCAGCATCAGCAGCCCTGGCGTGGGTTGTGGCCAAGCAGCTCTGAGAATTTTGAGAGCCTCAGGGAGGGCCAGCAGAGGAGCGCGAGCGAGCGCCAAGGTCAGCGAGCGCAAGCGACGAGCATGGATGAGCAGGAGGCAGCCGCATATCCCCATGCCCGCGCCCACCAGCCCCAGCGGCAGCTCCGCCATCACCACCCCCGCCACCCCGGCCATATCGCACACACCCTACCCCCTTGTCGACCCATTTTGGTATGATCTTAGGGGTAGGGTAGGGACTAAGCCTAGTGAGCTAGTTGTCGGGCAGAACATGAAACAGTTTGAATCATCGTAGGAGAATCACGACGATGAAAGAAGCGTTGTGATCTCTGATGAGAGTGAAAGCATTTCATTTAGATCACCAACGTGTTGCTTGCTACTCCTGCCTGCCGAGGAATCTGTGAGACTGAGGATGTTGAACATCAGGCTCGTATCTGCCAGTGAGCTAGGTATTGAGCTCATTAAACTGTTGTTCATCTTCATCCTCTTTTCGGTGCTTAGATTTCTTTCCCATTGCAATCACCTTCAGCGCCTCCTTCACCACACGAGGGTAAAACCCATCCCAATCAGTACCGTCAATCAGCATGATCTCTATCAGCATCATATTCATCATCATCATCATCACCAGCAGCAGCAGCAGCAGCACCACCACCACCATCACCACCACCACCACCACCACCACCACCACCACCACCACCACCACCACCACCATCATCATCATCATCATCATCATCATCATCATCATCATCATCATCATCATCATCATCATCATCATCATCATCATCATCATCATCATCATCATCATCATCATCATCATCATCATCATCATCATCATCATCATCATCATCATCATCATCTCCGTCGTCGTCTTGTTCTTGAATCCCAGTCACATTCCTTCATAGGATCAACGTCCAGCGTTTGGCGTGCAGGCATGCAGCTGAAGCTAGAGAGAAAGGCTAAGGCTCTCAGGTCCATGCCCTTATCTTCGGTGTCGCTGAGATTCCCTCCTCGGCATCACTTGTCAAGCCCGAGCTCTACCAGTCTGTCTTTCACCTTATTCTTCTTGTATCGTCTTGACCAGCCCTGTCCTGTCCTGCTCTGACTCGTGTCTTCGTCGTGTGTGCCTCAGCTCTCATGGTTCTGCCGCTTTGCCTCTTCGCATCTCATCTCCTCTCCTCTCTTCCTCCTCTCCTCCTCTCCTCCTCTCCCCTCTCCTCCTCTCCTCCTCTCCCCCTCTCCTCCTCTCCTCCTCTCCTCCTCTCCTCCTCTCCTCCTCTCCTCCTCTCCTCCTCTCCTCCTCTCCCCCTCTCCCCCTCCTCTCCTCCTCTCCTCCTCTCCTCCTCTCCTCCTCTCCTCCTCTCCTCCTCTCCTCCTCTCCTCCTCTCCTCCTCTCCTCCTCTCCTCCTCTCCTCCATCACCATAAGGGATAGGGGCGGGATGGCGAGGTGCGGGGGATGAACTCGGTGTGGGCGGTGGTGGTGGTGGTGGGGGCGATGGCGATGGTGGTGCTGGTGGTGCAGCGATTCGGCCTGGTGCAATGCCGGAGGAAGAGGCTGGGGAACAAGAGCGAAGCTCCAGGGATCCGCGTAGAGAAAGAGACGCAAGAGGAGTGGAGTAGCTTATCCGAGGAGGGCATGTCGGGTGTCGAGAAGGAGAAGGAGAAGGAGGAGAAGACAGACATGGAGGTAGACGAAGGGGCTTCTGAATCCTCGCTGGTAGAACGACAGGAGCAGAGATTCACCAGGTTCCTTCCAGAGCGAACAAGAGAAGCCAAGTTGGAGGATGAGTTGACGTTGGCTGGAGTTGAGTTCTGTGACGACAGCGTGGATCGAGGCAACGGGGCTCCGAATGGGATCCATGAAGATGAAGATGACGTGGACGCCAACATGGTGGAGGAGGCAGACAAGGATGTTGACATGCCCGAAGCTTTTCATTTGCCTCTGCAGCTCCGCGGCTTTGGCAGCGACGTTGTGGTTTACCCCGGCTCTATCACTCACCTTCGGCCGCAAGGATTGAGGCAGCACTCCAAGAAGGAGGACCCGCGGCATGACAGGGAGAGGCAGAGAGGGAGGTCTAGACGGAAGCATCGCCCCTCATCCACTTCACAAGAGACGGAGACTGTCCCACCAGACACGAGCCAACACCAGCTCTCGTACCTCTCGCGCGAGGAGGAGGAGGAGTTCATGCAGTGGAAGCGAGAGAGGGGCAGCAGCGCTCGTCCCTCCAGTCCTACGCGAGCAATCCCTTCCTTCAACGCGCATGTGTTCAACAAGTTCATGCGGCACCAGCTCGACAAGGGAAGGACCAGGGGGACAATCTCACGCACTGAGGCTCGAACGCCTCGCGAGCAAGCGGCAGCGAAAGAAAAGCAGGGTCCAGCTGAAACTCGCCAGGAGGAGCAGAAGGTGCACATGTCCAGCAGCGTCAACACAGCATCGGACGTTGTGCCTGCCGTGCTGGTGATCGACATGAAGAAGAAGCTGCGAGGCCTCGCGGCTCCTCCTACCCGGAGATCCGCCAACGCCTCTCCTTCCCGCCTGTCTCACGCGGACGAGACTTGCAGCCCAAAGTTTCTGGCTGTGGTGGACGACTGCCTGCGCATGAAGGCGAAGAAGAGCTTCTCCAGGGCAGAGGCCCTACGTCTGCGAGGAGACTCGCTAGCGGAAATTTCTTTGAGCTTCAGGGACTAATGAACTAACAGTTGTCAGTGGCAATCACTCAGGCTCCAAGTCACCGGCCCTGTTAGCACTGTGATGCCACCGTGAGTCGGCGGCCGCTAACACAAGTCGAAGATAGAACAGCATGATATTCAGTTCCATGTATTGTTGTACAGTACAGACAAGTACAGGATTACTACATTGCGACGAACAGAGACGAGGAGGACAGGTGTCTCGATGCTACTAGGCTAGATATAGGCTTAGCGTTGCCTGGTCACAAATCTGTGTCATCCTCTCCTCCAGTTCAGATACAATACGTCATTGTCAACAACAGTAAAACACATTGCATAGTGTACGGTACGCGCCTGAGGCATGCTGATAGAGGTTTGGGAATGGATTTAGGGTTGGGCATACTAGGCTAGACGGGTCGTGACGGTGCCGTCGATTGGTTGGTTGCCATGATTCTTCTTTGTATCAAACTTTTGGGACTGTATTTGCCAGGCTGTTCCATAGACGGTGCAACTTGTAAACGTTACGAGGCTCAGTAACCTAACACAAGTTGTCGGAAAATAGTTTCAGGCTCGATGCTAGCAGGCCGCTGGCCGGGCGCCCGGCCGACTCGGTCCGATTCCACTGGCATGATCAGCTCGAGTAGAGTCAGTGACTTCTTAAGTACGAGTCAGTCACTGTCGGACTGAGGGCCCGGGCCTCGGAGAGTACTACGGTAGAGTCGGCCGGGCGGGCCTCGGAGAGTAGAGTCGGCCGGGCCGGGCGGGCCTGGCCGGCCCGTCGGACTCGGACTCCGACGTGGGGGCCTGGCCGTTACTTGAGCAATAGTCGCTGGCACCATTGCAAGCCTCTATAGCTCAGTTGGTCAGAGCGCACGCTTAGTAAGCGTGAGGTCGCGTGTTCGAGCCCCGCTAGAGGCACAAGCACTGTTTTATCCCCGTCACCTTTTTACTATGCCAAGAACATTAGGAGGAGGAGGAGGAGGAGGAGGAGGAGGAGGAGGAGGAGGAGAGTTTCTTGGATTGATGATATTCTGACAACTCTCCTCGTAGATGAGGACTTTTTCTCTCCTTCTCTTCAGCTTCTCTCTCCTCCATCGCTCTCATGGCTTCCTCTCACCATGTGAAGCTTCATGATACCTCTTTTCTTCCTTACACTGGCTTCAGATGTTTCCCCCTCTCACTCCTCTAGAATAGCGAGCTGCCACCAGCGCTGCTCTCTTCTTCTCTCATGCTCGAAGCGAAAATCTTGCACGCCGTTCCGAATGACTCTCTCCGGGGTGACGTCAGGTATGAGAGGTGAACACGCGCGCTGTTGCTCACGAAGTAGCAGAGAAAATCCCTTCTTCCTTCATCGAGAGGTGAAACTGCTGCCCTCCCTCCCTCACTCACTCACTCACTCACTCACTCACTCACTCACTCACTCACTCACTCACTCACTCACTCACTCACTCA
>NW_005434602.1:74332-80795 GCF_000315625.1 Guillardia theta CCMP2712 | reverse complement strand
ACTCATCGCCGGGTCGAACGTTACTCCTCCCCTCCCCTCCCTCCCTCCCTCCCTCCCTCCCTCCCTCTCCCTCTCTTTTCCTCTCTCTTCCTCTCTCTTCCTCTCTCTTCTCCCCTCCCGTCATTCTTCGTTTGTCTCACTGGTCTCAGGTGTGCCGTCGATTCGGTACCAACGGAGAAGAAGGTCGAGCAGCAGGAAATCTCCTGCTCTTCTCTATTTCCCGATGGCAGCGCCTTCCTCCTGGAACCTGCAGGACAAGATTTCAAATGGTTCCTCCTCCCCTTTCCCTCCCCCTCCTCCGTCTCGATCTTCTGCTCTTGCTGTTGCCCTTCTGTCTCCGCATCTCCTTCCCTCATGCTTGTCCTCGTCACTTGCTCATCGTCTGCTGCAGGAAACTCTTCCTCTCCTCCCCTTCCTCTCCCCTCCTGCGCCTTCAAGTCTGCGGCTCCTCAGTCGCTCGTGCTGGAACCCTCCGCCTCCGCCTCGAGGAGAAGCTGGCGGCCTTCGATGACGCCGCCTCCTACTGGGAGGTGTTCCGCGACCCCAAGTGAGGAGAATGAGAGCAGCAGCAGCAGCAGCAGCAGGAGGCAGGGAGGGAGGCAGGGAGGGAGGGGAAGGGGGCAGGGCAGGGAGAGGGAGGGTAAGATGGTGACAAGAGCTGGAGGCGTGAAGCTGAAGCAGGATGCGGATGACGACATGACAGGGCGTTGAAGAGAATGACGGAGCTCGGGGAAATGGCGGGGGCAAGCAAGGCTGGAGGTGAAAGGAGGAGGAGGAGGAGGAGGAGGAGGAGGAGGAGTGAATGAAAATTGACACAGGCAGGTGGCGGGTGAAAAGAGTGATCTTCCCCATTTCTGAAGGTGGAAGTTCAGTTATGAGCCAGTCCGATGAGGTGAATAAAAATCCTGCTCCTTTCCCCTCCTCTCCCCTCCCCTTCTCTCCTTCTCTCTCCTCTCCCTCCCTTCTCTCCTCTCTCTTCTCCTCTCCTTCTTTCTCCTCTTCTTCTTCCTCCTCTCTCCTTCACTTCCTCACATTGAGATGCAGATCGTTCGGGAGGACGAGAAACTCCCGTAAGTACTTCGAGCCCTCCCATCCGCCTTGCTTCTTTTCTCTTACTTGTCTTCACTTTCAGCGTCGCTCCTCACGGTCTCTCGTTGCATTTCCATGGCGACGCTTTGCGGATTTCGTTCGAGCCAGTCGAAGGCATGCGAAAGACGTTCAGGTAACTGCTGCTGCTGCTGCTGCTTCCTCGCTGACAACCTCGCAGAGCTTCTGTGCGCGATGGAAGATTGGAGGAGGTGGAGCTGAGAGAGGAGGAAAGAGTTTAATGCATCAAGTCTACTCCCCTTCTTCCTTCCCGCACTTGCTGGCGTCTCTCCCTCTTGTCTTCACGCCGTCTGAGCCTCGTTGAAGTGCAAGCGGAAGATTTCCTGCTCCTCGTCACTTCCTCCCTCCCCTCCACTCCCCTCCCCCCTCCCACCTTGGCGTTGAATCGAGAGGAGGAGACCGACCCGGGCTTGGGCCTGCAGCAGCCCCGTCACTCCTTGCCCTTCTCCTGCCTCTGTTGCTCTCCCCTAACCCATCAAGTTGTCCTCCCTCAACCTCCCCCTCTTCTTCTCGCTTGTCTCCCTCCTCTCACCATCGTCCCACGTCGAGCATGTCCATGTCCTCCGAAGAAACCACAGCATGCTCTGGACCCCATGATCCTGCGAAAGAGAAAGTGAAGGAATGGAGGACGAGGACGAGGTCGAGGAAGAGCAGGAACAGGAGCAGAAACCTCGTTTAAGTGCGATGTTGTAGACAAGAGTTCCCTGTGTCATTGTGCGTGAGATGAAGCTGAACAGAGGAGGAGAAGAGGAGAGTGACACGGAGCAAGGGGAGGAAGGGAGGAGAGGATGGGAAAAAGAATCATGAGGACAGATGGATCGTGAGGAGGACGAGGACGAGGACGAGGACGAGGACGAGGGGAGGAGGACGGAGAAGAGGACGAAGGGAGGAGGACGGAGAAGAGGATGAGGGGAGGAGGACGGAGAAGAGGACGAGGGGAGGAGGACGGAGAAGAGGATGAGGGGAGGAGGACGGAGAAGAGGACAGGTTGGACTTGTCAGACCGCGGCTGTCCTGCCATTGCGAAGGAACTTGATGATCACTCGTGAGCCACGCGGACCTGCGAAGAGGGTAAGAAGCATGAGGAGAGGGGCAAAGAGAAAACAGGAGGAAGAAGAAGTCGAGAGCAGGGGAGAAGGAAGAGGGGAGGGAAGGAAGAGAAAGAAGCGGTTGGGGAAGGGGTTGGAAAAGTATTTCACCCGCGATCTTTTCTCTGAGCTCGTCGAGGGTCATGCCAGTCGTTGCTGCGAGAGAAGAGAGTGAGAGAGAAGGAAACGAGCGAAAGAAGGGAGCGAGGAGAGAAGGGAGGAGGAAGGGGGGAGGGAAGACTGACGGGTGCCGTTGACTTCGAGGAGGATGTCGTTCTGAGAGAAGTCAGAGGAAGAAGATAAACAGGTCAGACTTACCTTCTCGATGACTCCTGACAAATCGGCCGAAGATCCTGACCAGCCGCGTCAAAGCAGATACGAAGGAAGAGGAGAGGAGAGGAGAGGAGAGGAGAGGAGAGGAGAGGAGGTGGCTCGCTTAGGGGAGGATGAGGAGGCGATCGGAAAGGAGTTCTCACCGTGTAGTACGGACTTGACGTACATGGTGCTCTGAGTTCCTCCTGGTCAACGTCAGTCGAGGAGGAGCCACGTGCTACAGCACCCAAGCTTGTCTTCTCCACTGTCTCTTCGATCTCACACCCGATCCCTGCCGCTCTGATCAGTTTCGGCTCATCCCCCGCCTCCTCCTGTGCCCTCGAGTACCGCAAGGGTTGGGCAGCGAGTAGAAGCGGTCAAGCTCGAGCTTGTAGTTGTCTCGCTCCTGCCGTCACCCGCTTACTTGCTGAGGGCGTGGAGGCTCAGGCAACAACCTGAGTAAGGAAGTACACGTCCTCGTTGATGCGCCGATGGAGATCCGCGAGCTTTTGCGCGTCTGAGACTCGAGTCAGAGAGTGAAGGGAGGAGGGACCCGCAGCAGCAGCAGCAGAAATGGTGGCCCACCCGTCAACTTGAGCTCATTGAGCTCGTTGTAGAGTTTCTCAATCTACATGTCCCGTCACTTCTCATCCTCCTCCTCTCCCTCCTCCCCTCGCCTGCTTGTTCGAATTTTCGCACTCCTCACGCACTCGTTTCTCGCTGTCATCTCCTGAGCTGAACGATCGAGGACAACAGAACAAAAGAGCTCCACCTGAGTTGAACGATCGAGACCTCAGCCTTGAGCTCTTCCACCATGTCCTCCACGTTACGCTACATCCTCGTCATCCCCTCCCTACCCGTCCCCTTCTTACCTTCTCCGTCGACAGCGACAGCACCTTGGCTTTCAGCTGGGGAATCGCTCCCACCTGCCCCGCCCATATGTCAACCTTCTAGCACGCGCGAGGGGAGAGGAGCCGCCAGCACCTGAATCTTGAGGTCTGCGAGCTGAGCCTCCAGCTCTTCGATCTTCATCTCTCTCTCACGCAACTTGATCGCTCCGCGTCAGCTGCTGCCAACACACGCTCGCACAAGCTGCTTACTGCATCGCGCGTCTCGGCCAGACTCCTGCTGATGGCGTCAGCTCTCCCCGCTGCTCCTCTCTCGCACTCACTTGACCAGTCCCGTGCATCGCTCGCCCACATCATGCAGCTGCTTCTCCGCTACGGCCGCGGTCGTCAGCTGCTCCCTCCCTCCCTCTCTCATTGCATCACCGATCTGACGGTCTGCTCGCTCGCGCTGGAGCTCGCTGGTTGTGTCCTCGTACTTGGCCTGGAGACGAGCGGGTGAGGAGCGACGAGAGACGCGGACTCACCTTGAGCTCTCCGATGGACTTCTCCAGGATCTGCTCACGATCGCTGACGGAAGGCATCAGCTCAGCCTTCCCCTCTCCTTCTCCTCCTCACCGTAGGGGCTGCAGCTCCATCTCCAGCACGCGACTCGCGCTCTAGCAGCAACACACATGAGCTGCGCTACGTGGAGGGGGCAAGCAGCATCACCTGAGCGTTCTCAGCCTCCACCTTGGCCTTGCTGTTGGACGCAGAGGCGGCACGAGGGTCAAGCGGCAGCGCAGGACGAGGAGGCGAAGTCACCTCAGCAGCTGCTCGAGCGTGGCGAGGTCAGCCTTTTGACGCGAGGTCTCGTCGCGGAGGAAGGTGAGCTCTGTCGCAAGGCTGTCACTACACCGCGAGGCGTCCAGGAGCTCTCGGGTACCAGACTCGAGGGTGCTGCACTTGGCTTCTGTGGAGGCCTGGGAGGGGACGGCACGGTCAGTCGCCGGACAACAAGACGGGAGGCGGCAGAGGGCGGGAGGAGCTACGAGCGTCACACACCTGCGAGGACTTTGACTTCTTGACCTCCGCCTGCATCCGACGGCTCGTCAGGTCACCAGCCCCCCGTCGAGCGAGGGTCACCTGGAGCTCAGCGATGACTGCCTTGCGTGACTCTACTTCCGCTTCAGCGCGGGCGAGCTTCTTCTTGCAGTCCTCGAGCTGTCAGGATGAGTGCGGGTGAGGAGAGAAGGAGAGGCGGCGGGCGAGCTGAGACCTGGCTGGTGACCTCGACGAGCTGAGTGGAGGTGGCAGTCAAGGACTTGATCTTCTCGCTAAGCTCGGCCAGCCGTGCCTGATCGACTTTCAGTGCCCCTTGCGTGACTGACCCACAAACCTTGAGAATTTCATCCTCGTTCTGCGTTTGTCTTCTTGTCTGCATCTCATCGAGGATGGAAGATTGCAGCTTTCGCTCTCGCTCTGTTGCAGCACAACACTGTCACCGACTCTTCCTCCCGCTGACTCTCACCTTCTGCTGTCTTCCGAGCAAGCTCCTCCAGCTGCGCTGCCTTCTTCGCTGCCTGGAATAGCGACGTCAGGTAAGCTCCTTGCCCTGGAGCCCGTACTTCAGCTTCGATCTCGGCCTTCTTTGCGCGTTCTTCGGCTTCCTTGATCTGCCGCAGGAGGACTTCGATCTTGGCCTCAAGGCGCTGTCGACACATCAGAAGGAGAGAGGAAGAGAGAGCAGGGGGGGGGGAGCAGGGGCGATACCTGACAGTCACCCTTGACTCGGTCACGTTCGTCTTCGACGACCTGGAGGAGGAGAGGGTTAGAGTTGATGGACTGTATCAGCGTTGACGGACTAGGAGAAGACGAGAAGTGTAGGAGGGGTCGAGGCACCTTGATCATGTTCTCTGCCTTCACTTTGGCCAACAATTCGGCTTTTGTCCGATCGTTTGCTTGGTTGACGTACATCTCAAGGGAGGCAATCTTGTAGCCCTCGAGTCAGTGGCACTCGGAAGGCTGCAGCCCCTACCTTGGCCATGAAGGATTCTCTTTCTCTCCTGTACGAAATCACGTCGCTTTCGCGCGCCTGTGGCACATCACACGACATGAACAGCGTCATGTGCGACAAGCTACCATGATCTCGGCATGCGCGTGCTGCAGCTGGTCATAGAGAGCCCAATATCCCGCCTGCTCGCATTCATCAACCATCACGATGTCCTCCTGCCCTCAGGAGTCGCTCACGTTTCCTCGCTCAAGCTCCATCCTCTCGCGCTCTCCGTTGGGCCTCAAAATCAAGAAGCCGCAGAAAGTACCACTGGGCCCCTGCAGAGCCTTAGGAGGCATGAGGAGAAGCGTGGCTGAACCTTGAACAAAGTCTTGACTCGCTCCGTGCTCATCTTGGTTGCCTTCACGTCTTCGCCTTCTATCGCCAGGATTTCGTCGCCTGCATTGACCTTGCCTGCTTCAATTCATCATCTCCTTGACCCCTTTACACCTTCCGAACCCGATCTGAAGGCTGAGCCATGCTTGATAACTTCTTTTACGGTGACGGAAACTTCTCCTTCAAACACATCTCATTCGATGTTTCTACTTTGCTGCAATGTCGTCCACACCTTCTTCGTTCGAAATTCTATCAAATATGATCCCTATTCCGTGATCGCCTGGTGTTGATGTGAGTGCAAGGTTTGCGGCGAGCAATCGATTACCTTCGAACGTGAAGACCTTCCTATCTTCTTCAAAGTCCATGTACAGAGATTGCCCCACAGCTCGAGCTACAACGTCGGCAAAGCCTGCATATTCATTCAGGTAAAGCATATTCATTCAGGTAAGCATATTCATTCAGGTAAGCATGCCTCCCTCCCTTTTCAATGATTCAGTCAAGTCCTAATGGAGCTGCTGGTCCAACGTATCGCTTTCATATCTCGATGCCTACATCTCTCGACAATCTCCTCACTTTGTCCTTCTCGCTGCCTTGATGCTATCATTGCATCCTCATGTAGTATTGTCGCTGTCTATCTGGCTTATTTCCCATCCTCCTCCTCCTCCTCTCTCCTCTCTCCTCTCTCCTCTCTCCTCTCTCCTCTCTCCTCTCTCCTCTCTCCTCTCTCCTCTCTCTGACTCTGCC
>NW_005434602.1:62890-74232 GCF_000315625.1 Guillardia theta CCMP2712 | reverse complement strand
CGACATCGTCGCTCCGCTTTGACCACCCCACCCCACCATTTGTCTTACTTAGTGACCCCTGCCCTTCCTGACCACCCCAAATGACCTGACGAAGGTAGTCCTGGACTGAACCCCTTGGTACCAGAAATGTCCCAAAGGTCGTGAGGCTCACCAGGGGGTGGGGTGGTGTTCTTCTCCTCTGCGCCTCATAGGACGCAAGGGGTGCAGGAGTGAGTGAGGGGTCGTTAGGGGGTGGGTGGGTGGCATCAGCTAGGAACTGTCTCGGTGTATCCTAGGGTGGGTACTGAGGGTTCGGAGAATGCTGTGATAGTAGGTGGGGTCCTTGTGTCCAAGTGTAGGGTAGGGGAGGATAGGGTAGGGTGAAGTATGATGAGATTTTACTAATGGATGTTGACTAGTTGAGGGGGGTGGGGGTGGGGATCAATTTTTATATTGGTGGCTATGTCGACTGGGAGGAAGGGTGGTAGGGGTCCGGATTTCGACAGTGATTCCTTGGGTTGATCAAGGTCTGTGTGGGGGTAGGGGTGGGGGTGTACACAGAGGGGATGAGAGATCCTGAGGGGTAGGGTAGAGTGGGGAAAGGGTAGGGGTTATCAGTCGAGGACCGCGGCAATGTCGACGATGTCAGCGACATGGAACAACGGTGAGAGGCGAAGAAGAGCGAGAAGAGAAGAAAGAGAAGAGAAGAGCGAGAAGAGAAGAAAGAGAAGAAGAGGATAAGAGAAGAAGAAGAAGAAGAGCGAGAAGAGGAGAAGAGAAGAAGAAGAGCGAGAAGAGAAGAAGAGAAGAGAAGAGCGAGAAGAGAAAGAAGAGAAGAAGAGAAGAGAAGAAGAAGAGAAGAGCGAGAAGACAAGAAGACAAGAGAAGAAGAAGAAGAAGAAGAAGAGAAGACAAGAGAAGAAGAGAAGAAGAGAAGAAGAAGAAGAGCGAGAAGAAGAAGAAAAAGAAGAATCACACAAGACCAACACTTTGATGTAGTGTAGCTTGAGGAATCGGATCATGACGTAGAGTTGATCCTTCTTCGGAGACATACACGCGAACAGTTTCAAGGGATGCTCCTCTCACTCTAGTCATGCAGATCCGAGCAAGTGGGTCAAGAATGATGGTGATGACAACAAGAACCATGTGGATTTCTGGGCTGACCATAAGGTCAACCCTCTGAACGGTAGACATCTTGCAATGCTGCGGCATTTCAGAGCTGACGGGACAGCAGGAGATCACGGAGTTGGAATCATCTTCGAGAGAGAGGAAAAGGACGGTATGAGCTTACGAGCTCTCTCTCACCGTGACCTCAGCGGCAGGCGAAGTCGTGGTCACTATCAAGGACATCATCGCACATGGGACTGCCTTTCGCTCAGGTGACCTTCCTTGCCATCCTGCATTGTCGGTCACGCTGTCTATGTGCAGGCCAGCTCAGCCCCGGTGATGAGATCATTACTGTGGAGAACGAGAGTATTCAAGAGACGAAGATGTCGAAGGATCGAGTGAAGGCGCTCTTCATGGTGGCTCTTGTCTCGGCGTCCTTCAGTACCCACCTGACTCTCCCGCAGGGCCCCAGCGGCTCGTTCTGCAACTTCGAGGTCAAACATTCCGACGGATCGAGAGAGAAGATGAAGCTGGAGCGCGGAAACGTGAGAAGCTGCAGGAAAGATTCACCTGACGGCAGGCAACCAGGCGGGTTATTGGGCTCTCTATGACCAGCTGCAACGAGCTCATGCCGAGATTAAGGTGAGGGTGCCGGCAGAGCTGGCAGAGCCTTGCTGATCTTCGTACCTTGCTGAGCTCTCTGTCTAGGGTCGAGATGAGGAGATCTATTCGTGGAAGAGGAAGTACGACGGCTTGGAACGCAAAGTGATGCTCATGTTGGGTTGACGAGACTCACCAATGATGCTTAGATCCACTCTCTCGAAGAAGAGATCGCAAGCTTGAACGAGAAGCTACGCAAGGAAATCGCTGCAAGAACAAAGGCTGAGAGCATGATCAAGGTACTTCACAGCCAGAACTTCTGCAGTCAATACATCGTTCCCCCTTCTTTCATGTTCTGACCCTCGCCTCCTCCAGGTCGTCGAAGACGAACGTGACCGAGTCAAGGGTGACTGTCAGGTATCGCCCCTGCTCCCCCCCCCCTGCTCTCTCTTCCTCTCTCCTTCTGATGTGTCGACAGCGCCTTGAGGCCAAGATCGAAGTCCTCCTGCGGCAGATCAAGGAAGCCGAAGAACGCGCAAAGAAGGCCGAGATCGAAGCTGAAGTACGGGCTCCAGGGCAAGGAACTTACCTGACGTCGCTATTCCAGGCAGCGAAGAAGGCAGCGCAGCTGGAGGAGCTTGCTCGGAAGACAGCAGAAGGTGAGAGTCAGCGGAAGGAAGGAGGAGTCGGTGACAGTGTTGTGCTGCAACAGAGCGAGAGCAGAAGTCCAAGCAAGAAAGCATTCAAGAGATTCATCTGCGAAAGGAGTTTGAGAATGATAATGCTACCCTAAAGGTTTGAGATTCGTAACTCAAAACATAAAAACTATTCTGACGCAGAATGGCAAGGCACGGCTGGCCGAGCTTAGCGAGAAGATCAAGTCCTTGACTGCCACCTCCACTCAGCTCGTCGAGGTCACCAGCCAGGTCTCAGCTCGCCCGCCGCCTCTCCTTCTCTCCTCACCCGCACTCATCCTGACAGCTCGAGGACTGCAAGAAGAAGCTCGCCCGCGCTGAAGCGGAAGTAGAGTCACGCAAGGCAGTCATCGCTGAGCTCCAGGTGACCCTCGCTCGACGGGGGGCTGGTGACCTGACGAGCCGTCGGATGCAGGCGGAGGTCAAGAAGTCAAAGTCCTCGCAGGTGTGTGACGCTCGTAGCTCCTCCCGCCCTCTGCCGCCTCCCGTCTTGTTGTCCGCTGACCGTGCCGTCCCCTCCCAGGCCTCCACAGAAGCCAAGTGCAGCACCCTCGAGTCTGGTACCCGAGAGCTCCTGGACGCCTCGCGGTGTAGTGACAGCCTTGCGACAGAGCTCACCTTCCTCCGCGACGAGACCTCGCGTCAAAAGGCTGACCTCGCCAAGCTCGAGCAGCTGCTGAGGTGACTTCGCCTCCTCGTCCTGCGCTGCCGCTTGACCCTCGTGCCGCCTCTGCGTCCAACAGCAAGGCCAAGGTGGAGGCTGAGAACGCTCAGGTGATGCTGCTTGCCCCCTCCACGTAGCGCAGCTCATGTGTGTTGCTGCTAGAGCGCGAGTCGCGTGCTGGAGATGGAGCTGCAGCCCCTACGGTGAGGAGGAGAAGGAGAGGGGAAGGCTGAGCTGATGCCTTCCGTCAGCGATCGTGAGCAGATCCTGGAGAAGTCCATCGGAGAGCTCAAGGTGAGTCCGCGTCTCTCGTCGCTCCTCACCCGCTCGTCTCCAGGCCAAGTACGAGGACACGACCAGCGAGCTCCAGCGCGAGCGAGCAGACCGTCAGATCGGTGATGCAATGAGAGAGGGAGGGAGGGAGCAGCTGACGACCGCGGCCGTAGCGGAGAAGCAGCTGCATGATGTGGGCGAGCGATGCACGGGACTGGTCAAGTGAGTGCGAGAGAGGAGCAGCGGGGAGAGCTGACGCCATCAGCAGGAGTCTGGCCGAGACGCGCGATGCAGTAAGCAGCTTGTGCGAGCGTGTGTTGGCAGCAGCTGACGCGGAGCGATCAAGTTGCGTGAGAGAGAGATGAAGATCGAAGAGCTGGAGGCTCAGCTCGCAGACCTCAAGATTCAGGTGCTGGCGGCTCCTCTCCCCTCGCGCGTGCTAGAAGGTTGACATATGGGCGGGGCAGGTGGGAGCGATTCCCCAGCTGAAAGCCAAGGTGCTGTCGCTGTCGACGGAGAAGGTAAGAAGGGGACGGGTAGGGAGGGGATGACGAGGATGTAGCGTAACGTGGAGGACATGGTGGAAGAGCTCAAGGCTGAGGTCGCAAGGTTGACCTTAAGGTATCGTGATGTCACGGTCCTGTTGATCATTGCCTTGACGAGTCGTCAACTAGTGAGAAGCGCATGCGGGGTGAATACTTGGAGGCGCATAACAAGGTCTTCCCTCCCTACTCGCCTTTCTCTTGTTCTCTTTCCTCCATTTTGTTTGTTCACTTTTCTCCTCACCATGGTTTTGCTCAGATCGAGCAGCTGCTGACGGAGATGAACGCTCTTAAGCTTGCGGGTGCTGTCAGGCATGAACGGCATGCCTCCTTGACCCGCAGATTCTAGGAGCCCAGAAGCTGGCCGACCTGGAGCGTCGCATCAACGAAGATGTTCACTTCCTTACTCAGGTTGCTCCTTCTTCTGTCCTTCATCTTGTTCCTCTTTCTCCTCACCTTGCGGCTTGATACAGGAGCGAGACAACTACAAGCTCGAGCTTGACCGCTTCTACTCGCTGCCCAACCCTTGCGGTACTCGAGGGCACAGGAGGAGGCGGAGGATGAGCCGAAACTGATCAGAGCGGCAGGGATCGGGTGTGAGATCGAGGAGATCAAGCAGAAGCTTCCCACCGGTGGGACTAGCTTCTACCAAGCAGATCAAGTCACTGATCGATGTCTCTTGCAGGAGGGTCGACTGCTTCGCTTAGGGTGAAATCAATCTTGACAGGTATTGCAACTTGCTCTGTCGACTCGTCTTAGGCTCCCAGGCTCTTCCGCCGATCTCTGCGGGATGATCTGCAAGGTCCTTCTCTTCTCTCTGCTGCTTGTGTCTCATGCTTGCGCAGAGCGACGTCGTCCTCGAGGTTGACGGAATCCGTGAGAGCCACTGGATTGGATCCTGGATCTAACTAACCGGCAGCCACCAACGAGATGTCGCTCGATGACCTCAGGACGAGGATCGCGGGTGAAGCTGATCCTGCTCCCTCCCACCTCCTGCTCTCTCTTACCTCCCCTTCCCCATCTACTGACTCGCTTCTTCCTCATCTTTTCTAGGTCCTCGTGGCTCGCGTGTCACCATCAAGTTCCTTCGCGATCGCATTGAGGATGGGGTGAGGCTTCCGAGGCTTCTCAACAGCTGGCCATGGCTGACACGCCACAGATTCAGGACGGGATCCCTTATACCATCACCCTCAAGCGGGGTCAGAGGATTCTTCGCCGCCCTCCTTGCATGGCACATGACTTCGCTCTCAGGCTGCTGGGGTGCTGAGCATGCGGTGGTGTCGCCGGAAGACAGGGACATGCTCGACCAGGGACGCTGGTGAGCTCTGGCGATGCTGGCCAGCTGATGACTGAGAACCCGCAGGCCCAAGCCCGGATCTCTCTCAGTGCCGGAGTTTAAGATTCAGGTGAGGGAGGAAAGGAGGGGGCAGGGGGGGGAGGGGATTCTAACAGTTTGGTAGGACATCCATCGCTTCAACAACCTGTCGGAGAGAAACTCTTGAAGGCACAACAGACATGATAGACATAACAAGAGCTGAAGAAGAGCTCAAGAGCTGAACAACAGCGCTTGCTAATCCTCGTCCTCCGATGACAAATCCAATGCACTCGCTCCCCTCCTCTTCATGACCTGCACCATCACCATCACCAGGCTGCTCCTCCGCATCCCTCGTACCCTGTAGAAATCTTCCTCTCCTATTTCTCCATCTCCATCTCTGTCAGCCTGCTCGCAATCAGCAGCGCAGGACTAGAGGGGCAGCCAAAACCTCGTCGATCATCTCTTGAATCTCCTCGTCCGTCATGCGCTCCCCCACCATCCTGCGAGCTCTTCACCTCCGCCCCTGCCATCCTCGGCCTACCCGACGACGCGCTTGAGGTTGGCGAAGGAGATTCTTCCGGACCGATCGTCGTCGAACAGCTGGAACACCTTCAGGATCTCTTCCCGCGTGTCTCGCGTCGCCATCTTGCGCGACATCAACTGCCACCAGCTCATCCCCAGCTGCCTCAGACCTCTTGTCACCTTCACGAACTCGTCGTAGTCAACAGTGTCATGCTCGTCCTTTCCCAGCTCAGCCACCATCTCCCGCACCTAATGGGCATGAGAGGAGGCAACAGCCGCTCAGTTCACCTCTGCCTTCTTCACGTTGAACCCCAGAGCTCGCATGGCGATCTTAAGCTCTCTGCCTCCTCGTCAGAACACCATCTCCCTCTTCCCCTCCCCCTCCTTCGCACTCTGTCTGCATGTCCCTCCCTCCCTCCCCTCCCCGCTCACCTTACATCAACTTTGCCTGATCCATCTGCATCGAAGAGCTCGAAAGCTTCACCAGCGGTAAGCGCCTTTGACAAAGACGTGGAAGGAGACAAAGAAGGAAGAAGGGAACAGAAGGAGAACCGAGGGAGGAGGGAGGAGGGAGGAGGGAGGAGGGAGGAGGGAGGAGGGGATGTACCCTCTCGGATTTCTTGCATCTGCTCCTCTGTCACTCCCTCCTGCGAGCTGATCAGACAGTCTCGTTCGCTTCGCCTGGCACCTGCTGGCGACTTTTCTTCGCCTCCTTTAATTTTATGGACGGGCTGCTGATCCTGTCGACGAACGAGTGAGAGAGAGCGAGGTACAGGAGGAGGACTGCCCGCTGTCCCTCAGGCGAGACTTGTTGGGTGAGGAAGCAGCGCCGGGAAGCATGGGAGAGTTCCTCCGCTTGGTGAGGGGAGCTGGAAGGATGCCTGACTTGCGGGGAAGCGAAGCCTGCGAAGGACGAGAAGAGGCCATGAGGAGAAAGAAAACAAACAAACTGCAGAGAAGGAGAGAAGGAAATGGGCTGAGATCGTGATGGCATGGAAGGAAGAGGCGCAAGGGAGACGAGAGCTAAACTCCTCGTGCACACAGACCATCGATGTCCTATCAAGAATCGTTAGCACCTGAAGTTTCCTGCCTTCAGCCTCTTCTGTTGATCCAACTCATCTGCCGCTTCTATTGTACTTGAGATCGCTACTCTATGCCTACTCCATGCCCCTGCTTCTTCCACTGATTTTCATGATCTTCTCCTCCCCTGATTTCCCCTCCTCTCCTTTCCTCTCTCCTAATCTTTCTGCCCCTCCTTCCCCTCCTCTTCTCCCCTCTCCTCCCCTTCCCTCGCCTCTCTCTACGTCAACATTTTTGTTGGACGCGTTCTCTTTTGAAATTCTTGTTTTGAGCTCGCCTCAGACTGTTCTCGCCGCCGGCCCGCCGGATCATCGGAAACGTCGGGCCGCGCTCAGCGGCTGAGAGTCCGAGGCTCCGCGGCCGGCCCGGCGGGCCGCCGGGCGGCCGATGCCGGGCCGAGTAAGCAGCAACAAGCAAAACCGACAGGCATAGAGCACACAGCAACAAAAGTGGTGTACGGACCACAGCAACAAACGCGGCGCAAACACACGGCGAAACACGGGATTGGACTGCAGACAGTCGACTGCCCGGCGCTATCTTCCGAAGTTCATACGTACTAAGGTCCCCTCATGTCTGGTAGCTTGGGTTTCACATCCTAGCATACAGTCTATCTCTCATGGGCTCCTCAATTCTGGCTTTGTGTGCATCAGTAAACTCGGTCTTGACTTTGGACTAGTATAAGTCCGATCTAACAAACTTGTGCTCCGTCACGGTCACGGATACAGTCGGGGATCCTCGGTCTCGACATCTGAGTTTTACTTGCATAAGGTAACAAGTGCCTCAAGCAGAGGCGACGATGCCCCACCCAGAGGCCGCGGACGGACAAAGGGCAGTGAACCCGCGGGAGAAACGGAGATGACCTCTGAAGGAAGAAGCCTGCGGCGGAGCTCAGCTGGAGATGGCTTGCGCGTCTTGACTCGACATGAAGTGATGGAACTTCGGCGTATGCCAGCCGTGCCAGTCAGATAGCGCCGAGTTAACAAAAACTCTCCTGTAAACCAAGACGACTTACGTGGCGAGGCGGCCAATCTAGCGTGTGTGACGAAGAGGGGGCTTTCCTAGCCGTCTTGCTAAAGCCGGGTCCTCTCATGTCTGCCCGGGACTGATCATGTGCTTGGGCTATCGGAGAGTCTCACTGTGCTCCTCAATTCTGGTTAAGTTTTGTGTGCATTAAACTCGGTCTTGAGCAAAAACTGTCTTGTTACAACTAAGGTCGATGTGATATCTGCGTGACTTTGGACTAGTACAAGTCTCGTGACTTTGGACTAGTACAAGTCTAACAAACTTGGAGTATTCCGTCGGTTATGAGCCTCAGGGAGTCGGAGACCTCCGGCGAAGACTCCTACTCGGGCGACCGTACTAGCTCGACAAAGTCCGAGGAGGAGCTGTCCTCGGGCTCGAGAAGTGCTTGCGCCCGCAAGGGCGTCATGCGCTTCGGCACCAGACAAGAGCGCCTGCAGCGTCAGCTGCATAGTGAGGCGCTGATAGGTGGGCGATATCCACATCCCAGGGATGTGGATAACAGCACCCACCTGAGCTAGAGTTATACTCGAGGGGGGTGGCCGCGATGTGGGTTTGAATCGCCACGCCTTTGACCCCATTATTTCCATTCCAAACCTCGTTGTCGCGTAGGGTGGGTCACACTCTCGAGCGTTGCGAGTTTTACGGTTCAACGTTTCGAATTTGACCAAGGTTCACCCTCTACCCCCCAGTCTCTCAATTTCAAATGGGAAAATGATGGGTAGGGGGTCCCCCCATTTGTCTCCACTCCAGCCCCCCCCTCCCTCGACGAACAAGAGATGGTGAGATTGTCCCATTGACGCGCGTAAGGACGATAATGAACAATGTGAGACTTCGAATCTAACCATGCATTGATATGCAGGCCCGACGAAGATACGGTTACTTGTCTATTTGTGATGACTTGGTCTCTTCTGTGAAATTCAAGAAGTAGCAAGAGATTTGAACTCAACATCTCTTCCTCAACATAAAGCCAATGCAACATCTCTATCATTACCACGCTGCCTCAAATTGCACTAAGACCACTTAGATCACTTAGCTTAGGCCGAAGATGATGTCAAAGCTGAGCAAAAAATTCAAATTCTTGCACAATGACGATTCATTCAAAATGTTCAAGTGTAATTTCAGAATGGACAGAAGATGGCATAGCAACCGCCGATCTCAGCATGTATTTTGAAACTGTGATGGTAAGCAAAAACATCATATGAAACAGTGTCTACCTTGTGTTTCTCTCTGTCTCATGGTCTACGGTATCCTTCGTGGCACAAACCTATATGGCCAGTGAGTTGCATCGGGAACACTGTAGATGTGCTGATTGGACAATGGCAGGTACATGATATGGTTGGCGATATTCAGAGTTTTAAAAAGATAATCGTTTGTATCAGATGCTTGCTTCAGACGTGTCGATATGAGATTCCTTTCTACGCTGATAATCACGGCAGTGAATCGTATCATCGTGTTACTGCGGCATTGCCGATGATGTTGATGAAGCAATGCTTATTCTCTCTGCAAATCCTTTCTCGCAATTGCTCCAACCATGCAATTTCAGGAAAGTGTCTTGCACACTCCGAGATAGTATTGCATGTTTGACATCTAGGCTGTGATACCAGGGATCAAGCGATATATAGAGTAGGCAGAGGCTGTATCAGTCATGCAAACTTGAATCTGCGTAATAACAGTTTCTGAAGATTGTTTATTTGCCAACAAATAAAAGATGCTTCACCATGATGGTGATTACTGTGGTCCCTTGTATACAACAGCTCTGAAGCAGCACTGTCCTGGTAGTAGCGGCTCACAGAACACAAAGCACGCAATGGACAGGAGGAACTTCGGGAGGATGTCACAGTAGACCGTATAACACTCTGAGATACACTTTTCAAAAGAAGGAGATGCAAACAAATAGAATGATGTTGCATGCAAATCGAAACAGAGGTGTCAGGATCCTAAATGAATCATGTTGGCAACAAGGTTTGAATTTTCACCTAAGACAATCGAAACTCTACTGATCACAATAGGGATGACAATGAGGATGTGTAAACAATCACATCTGCTAAGCGTTGCTATTTGTTGCCAAGCGGAAACGCACCTGTGAACAACCTGGCATAGATCATCGTGATCTTCATGATAGCGGATTCAACAACCAGGAGTTAAAAGAGCCCGTAAGCCCAGGGTGCTATTTGTCCATCGAACTTCAATCGAACTCTGAAGTTGAGATAGGAAGGAACTTTGAATCTTCAAGAACAGGGGTTTATGTAAACTGGAAGGTGGCACATCTTGAAAGTCAATGTTTTCATTGGAGGACATATTATCTCCATTTCTTCTAGTCTCGATGCCTCTCAACGCAGCTGATTGTGGGCTTATGCGTGTTGCAACCCCAGGAAACAATCATCGTTGGCGCGACATGCGTGCCCGACCCATTGCGTCTGATTATAAAATGTAACCAATCTGATTTCACACATCCAAAAAATTTGCTAACACTTTGAAATTTGAAGGGAATGTTTGTTTGTTTGTCCGTGCTGTTCGTTTGTTTGTTTGTCCGTACTGTTCGTTTGTTTGTTTGTCCGTGCTGTTCGTTTGTTTGTTTGTCCGTACTGTTCGTTTGTTTGTTTGTCCGTGCTGTTTGTTTGTTCGTTTGTCCGTGCTGTTCGTTTGTTTGTTTGTCCGTGCTGTTTGTTTGTTCGTTTGTCCGTGCTGTTTGTTTGTTTGTTTGTCCGTGCTGTTTGTTTGATACCCGGAAGGCTTCCGGGTATCGCGTCTAAGGGATTTTATTCCTCTTGCAGGCTCTTTGTTGCTTGATCGCTTGGCCCTTCGGCTGCTGCTTGTCTGCGCGGCTTCGCGCTTGGGCTGGCGGTGCCGCGTCTGGGTGCCAGCAGTGCTGGTTCTTTTCGGGCTTGTGTTTTGTGTGTGATTGTGCAGCTTCTCGCTGGCAGAAGGGAAAAAGTGCCTCAAGCAAAACAAAGCAGGAACAAGCTAAACCTCCTGGCACTCACCCGCACAGCGAGAAGCTGCACAAACACGAACCAGCACTGCTGGCAACCGTCAGCAGACCCCGGACACCGCCAGCCCAAGCGCGAAGCCGCGCAGACAAGCAGCCTAAGGGTCAAGCAATCAAGCAACTTGCAAGCAGCAGGAGCATGCAGGAGGCTCGATGGATTTACTGGCAGAAGGTAAAAAGTGCCTCAAGCAAAATAAAGCAGGAACAAGCTAAACCTCCTGGCACACAGCGCACAGCGAGAAGCTGCACAATCACACACAAAACACAAGCCCGAAAAGAACCAGCACTGCTGGCACCCAGACGCGGCATCGCCAGCCCAAGCGCGAAGCCGCGCAGACAAGCAGACTAAGGGTCAAGCAATCAAGCAACAAGCAGCAGGAGCATGCAGGAGGAATAACAGGAACACGCACAGGATTTACTGGCAGAAGGTAAAAAGTGCCTCAAGCAAAACAAAGCAGGAACAAGCTGAACCGGCAGGCACACAGTCCACAGCGAGATGCTGAACATCTCTTAGACGCGATACCCCTCTGGCGACCTTCTTCGTTGAGGCGCA
>NW_005434602.1:52236-61436 GCF_000315625.1 Guillardia theta CCMP2712 | reverse complement strand
GTCGTCTGTTCTGATCATTGTACATGATTTAGAACTCGGCTACCGCTGACTCGGAGGCTAGCGAGGAGGACTACCTCGAGCGGTACCGTGTTCATGTGTCCAGCCTCCCTCCGTCCGCTGCCCCAGGCGGACCCCCGGGCAGCGCCGGCTCCTTGTCGGCGGCTGCCCTTTCTCCGTCCGCGGCCGCCCGCTTTGTGGCGGCAGCGGACGTCTCGACTGACAGTGGTCAGTCGGCTGCCTCCGGGTATCGCGTGTAAGGGATTTTCTTCCTCCTGCATGCTCCTGCTGCTTGTTGCTTGATTGCTTGACCTTTAGGCTGCTTGTCTGCGCGGCTTCGCGCTTGGGCTGGCGCTGCCGCGTCTGGGTGCCAGCAGTGCTGGTTCTTTTCGGGCTTGTGTTTTTTGTGTGTGTTTGTGCAGCTTCTCGCTGTGTGCTGTGTGCCTGCCGGTTCAGCTTGTTCCTGCTTTATTTTGCTTGAGGCACTTTTTACCTTCTGCCAGTAAATCCTATACAGCCTCCCTCCGTCCGCTGCCCCAGGCGGACCCCCGGGCAACGCCGGCTCCTTGTCGGCGGCTGCCCTTTCTCCGTCCGCGGCCGCCCGCTTTGTGCCGGCAGCGGACGTCTCGACTGACAGTGGTCAGTCGGCTGCCTCCGGGTATCGCGTGTAAGGGATTTTCTTCCTCCTGCATGCTCCTGCTGCTTGTTGCTTGATTGCTTGACCCTTAGGCTGCTTGTCTGCGCGGCTTCGCGCTTGGGCTGGCGATGCCGCGTCTGGGTGCCAGCCTACAGGATTTACTGGCAGAAGGTAACAGCAGTGCTGGTTCTTTTCGGGCTTGTGTTTTGTGTGTGTTTGTGCAGCTTCTCGCTGTGGACTGTGTGCCTGCCGGTTCAGCTTGTTCCTGCTTTGTTTTGCTTGAGGCACTTTTTACCTTCTGCCAGTAAATCCTATGCCCCCGTTGCCTCGGGCGACTCGACAAAGTCCGAGGAGGAGCTGTCCTCTGGCTCGAGGAGTGCTTGCGCCCGCAAGGGCGTCATGCGCCTCGCACCAGACAAGAGCGCCTCCAGCGTCAGCTGCATGGTGAGGCGCTGATAGGTGGCGGCGCGTTTGCGAGCCAAGACCTCAGCATCAGGTCCGTCATCAGGCACGAAGTGCCGACCAAACGCCGCATCCTCAAGAGGCATCGAGCGCTGAGCAATGATGTCCGCGAGATACCAGATGAAGTCGGAGACCTCCCGGGCCGGCAAAGATTCCTCCTGCTGCTTGTTGCTTGATTGCTTGACCCTTAGGCTGCTTGTCTGCGCGGCTTCGCGCTTGGGCTGGCGCTGCCGCGTCTGGGTGCCAGCAGTGCTGGTTCTTTTCGGGCTTGTGTTTTGTGTGTGTTTGTGCAGCTTCTCGCTGTGGACTGTGTGCCTGCCGGTTCAGCTTGTTCCTGCTTTGTTTTGCTTGAGGCACTTTTTACCTTCTGCCAGTAAATCCTATGCCCTCCTCGGGCGACTCGACAAAGTCCGAGGAGGAGCTGTCCTCTGGCTCGTGGAGTGCTTGCGCCCGCAAGGGCGTCATGCGCCTCGCACCAGACAAGAGCGCCTGCAGCGTCAGCTGCATAGTGAGGCGCTGATAGGCTTGTTTGCTTTGTTTTGCTTGAGGCACTTTTTCCCTTCTGCCAGTAAATCCATACACTTGGTGGCGGCGCGTTTGCGAGCCAAGACCTCAGCAGCAGGGCCGTCGTCAGGCACGAAGTGCCGACCAAACGCCGCATCCTCAAGAGGCATCGAGGCTTGCCGTCGAGCGCCGCTGAGCAATGATGTCCGCCAGATACCAGATGAAGCGGAGGAGCACGGTACCGCTCGAGGGGTCCCCTCCTTTTTACCTTCTGCCAGTAAATCTTCCAACCCTCCTACAGACTGTTGCTTGGCCCTTCCTGCTTGTCTGCGCGGCTTCGCGCGTGGGCTGGCCGAAGAGCTGTGTGCATGCAGTCTTAGCTTGGATGATCAGAGGTTTACTCGCAGAAGGTAAAAAGTGCCTCAAGCAAAACAAAGCAGGAACAAGCTAAACCTGCATGCAAGCCCGAAAAGAACCAGCGATCATAGGATTTACTGGCAGAAGGTAAAAAGTGCCTCAAGCAAAATAAAGCAGGAACAAGCTGAACCACACAGTCCACAGCGAGAAAGCTGCACAAACACACACAAAACACAAGCCCGAAAACAACCAGCACTGCTGGCACCCAGACGCGGCATCGCCAGCCCAAGCGCGAAGCCGCGCAGACAAGCAGCCTAAGGCTTTTTACCTTCTGCCAGTAAATCCGATCACTCAGGGTCAGGCAATCAAGCAACAAGCAGCAGGAGCATGCAGGAGGAAGAAAATCCCTTACACGCGATACCCGGAGGCAGCCGACTGACCACTGTCAGTCGAGACGTCCGCTGCCGCCACAAAGCGGGCGGCCGCGGACGGAGAAAGGGCAGCCGCCGACAAGGAGCCGGCGATGCCCGGGGGTCCGCCTGGGGCAGCGGACGGAGAAAACATGTATAGGATTTACTGGCAGAAGGTAAAAAGTGCCTCAAGCAAAACAAAGCAGGAACAAGCTAAACCGAGGGAGGCTGGACACATGAACACGGTACCGCTCGAGGTAGTCCTCCTCGCTAGCCTCCGAGTCAGCGGTAGCCGAGTCAGCGGTAGCCGCCCGTGACGGCGGCGACGCCGCGGCAATGCCCAAGGACCGGCGTGACCCGACCGATGCCGGGGAGGAAGCAGGCGAGCTCGGACCAGCAGCAAGCACCCCAGTGGTGTCGAGCTCTCCGGAGGCACCCGACGTCACAGTGAGGGACGGAGACGCCTCCGAGTCGCCAGCTCCGCGCCCATCGTCGGGGCCACTCGAAGGGTTTCCCCCATCGGAGTCGGAGACCTCCGGCGAAGACTCCTCGGGCGACTCGACAAAGTCCGAGGAGGAGCTGTCCTCTGGCTCGAGGAGTGCTTGCGCCCGCAAGGGCGTCATGCGCCTCGCACCAGACAAGAGCGCCTCCAGCGTCAGCTGCATAGTGAGGCGCTGATAGGTGGCGGCGCGTTTGCGAGCCAAGACCTCAGCAGCAGGTCCGTCATCAGGCACGAAGTGCCGACCAAACGCCGCATCCTCAAGAGGCATTGAGCGCTGAGCAATGATGTCCGCAAGATACCAGATGAAGCGGAGGGTGTCAGGATGCAGGGTACCGTCCGTCGAGATGGCAAGAGGGATGAACGCTCGAGGAGGAGTAGTCATAGCATATGCAGCGCGATGTTTGCGAATCTTCTCAGACGCTGCAACATGGAGGGCGTCGAGGTTGACCTCCCCCCACTTGGTCAGGTCGGCAGAGCTACCAATGTAAGGGTGGACCAACGTCACGTCCGCCATCAAGCCCTCGTACTGCTCGGACCCTCGATCGCGGATTCCAGGGATGTGGATATCGCCCTTCATCTTGCGGCCATGAGGATGGGAGGGTACCTGCCGTCGAGAACGAGGATCCCCCACTGTATCGATGACGCTCTGAAGACCAGCTTCGTTCAGCATCGACCGAATCGTACGAGTAAGGTTGTCATGCGCCGTGGGAAGCTTGGAGGATCGGCGTTTGCAGGTCTGGAGATGATGTGCAGCAACGGAGGGATCGAGCTCGCGCTGACATCCATCACATTCCGTCGGACACTGGCAGATCGGCATGCCATGGAGATAGCAGTCGAGCATCTGAGCATAGCGGTGCGGGAAGGCCTTGAGGGGGTAGTAGCTCGAGACTCGCATCGGAGAGTGGCTCAGGTCTCGCTCAGGAAAATGAGCGAAGATGGTAGACTGCAAGACCCTATCCTGCGACTTGAGCGAGTGTGTCCTGCGGCTGTGCAAGGTGAGGATATCACGCTGCTGATCGGTCAGCGCAGCGCGAGCATGCACATGGCGAGGGAAGACGCGCATGACAAGAGGGGTCACATTTCGCTGCGCAGGCGGAGGAATGAAGTGCTCATGAGACGAGTCGACGAGAGCGCGCAAACCAGGGATGTGTACCACAGATGCCGGGGGGCGTCCTGCGTCATCAGGCACAGCAGCCGGGGCAGGTGGGATCGCCGCGCCATCTGCAGCCGGTGCAGGAGCCTTCACACGACGGTAGAGGATCGCTCCAGCATTATGAACGAAGTCGTGCGCCTCAACGAAGAAGGTCGCCAGAGGATGCTTCTGGGCACGGAGAGATCTCGAGCAGTGAACGTCCAGGCTATGAGGAGAGGGCAACATCCGGGACATGGGCTGGTCAGAGTACCAAGCGAGGAAGCGAGCGATAGCCGTATAGTAAACAGCGGGGTGTAGACCCTCAGAGGGCGTGAACTCGTCCCCTCCCCGACTATGCGGAAGCTCCCGCTTGAACCTCGCAAACTCTAGCAGGTCGGGATGCGCGGCGAGGTACTGCGAGGAAGGCCAGCGGTGGTATTTCTCAAGCGCCAGGTGGACAGAGAGGTCAAAGCGACGAATCTGTGACTGGACCCGCGGGAGAAACGGAGATGACCCCTGGAGGAAGAAGCGCAGCTTCTGGAGATGGCTCGCCCTCACCAGCGTCTTGAACATGAAGCCATGCTGGACGAGCCACTGCTGGCAGACCCGGCATCGCCAGCCCAAGCGCAAAGCCGCGCAGACAAGCAAGCAAAAAGAAAGCAGGAACAATCTTTTGCTTGAGACACTTTTTACCTTCTGCGAGTATACCTCTGAGCACTCGCACAAGGTAAAAAGCACTTTTAACCTTATGCGAGTAGAACTCTAGGCTTTAAAAAGTGCCTCAAGCAGAAGAAAGCAGGACGGTCTTGCTTGTCTCTGCTTCTTCTGCTGGAGGCACTTGAAGTTTTACCTTGTGCGAGTAAAACTCACCTAGTCATGCATGAGGAACAAAGGCGGTGCAAACACACAAGACAACAGGAGCCTCAAGCAGAAGAAAGCAGGAAGAAGCAAGGCAATGCCATTGTCTTGCGCCAGATACCAGACAGTGAAGCGGAGGGTGTCGAGTCGGCACACGCCAGCTCTAACGGTCAGTCGGACGCCTACGGGTATTGCCTGTAAGGCCGCTGGCCTCTGTTGAGTGCTGTGTATTTGTCGCTTGTCGCTAAATTCTTGGCAGGTGTTGTACATGCGCATCTGATCGTTTACTTTCAAGTCACGAGCAGCCTCAGGCGATCAAGTCAGTCACCGACGACCAACAGACACACCACATGCAGCTGCTTCAAGGCTTCTTACTACTGGCGTGATCGAGATGGCTGCGATCTTTCTTGTTCGTCTGGTACGAGACGTTAACTCCCTGCTGTCCAT
Organism: Guillardia theta CCMP2712; assembly: GCF_000315625.1. NCBI lineage: Eukaryota > Cryptophyceae > Pyrenomonadales > Geminigeraceae > Guillardia > Guillardia theta. Next base: position 56,130 of record NW_005434602.1, on the reverse strand, counting down.
TGGCAGCCAACGACAACGAGAAGAAGTCGATGCTCAGAAACAGAGAACCCCCAGCGACCTCATGAGCTCAACCTGTGCGCTTGTCATTCCAACCCTCGCAGATTCTTCTCACCTTCTTCGACTTGCCTATGATGCAGTTCGCGTGAAGAGCTACGATGGAAGAGTTCACCTGCTCGAACCTTTCTCTGTGTTCTGCTCAGTCTCTTTCCTTCTCCTCGCTTCCTTCACCTGTCCAACGCCCAGCCAGTTGCGTACGCACGCGCGTCAGCTGCGCAGAACTTGGAGGGCGACAAGTCGCGATGCTCGTAGCGTTGCCGGGGCACCTGAGCCAGTCGCGCTCGCCCCTCCGCCAGCCAAGCCCGAAGGCGATTCCAGAAGTGAATCTGCTCCTCACCATCATTTGATCCCGTCCTGCCCCTCTCCTCTCCCGCTCCCTCCCCTGCTGCTTTCTTCGCTCCCCCCTCCCTTGCTTTTGCTTCTTCGCCGCTCCCCTGCTCCTGCCTCTCACCTGCACTCGCTGGTCGTGGGAGTAGAATCGATTCTTGTTGTGCCTGACGTCACCTGGAGGAGGAGGCACCTTGCCCTGCAGCACCTCGTCCAGGAAGCGCTTGCCTGCTTGTCCTGCCCGCACGAAGTAGAATCCAGCGTTCGGCTCCCCCTCCTCCGTCGCCTCTCTCGGAGGGATCTCGGCGCAGTGGTTCTGCTGGTAGACCAGGTCGCAGTTGTGCTCCACCAAGTCGACGGGGTCGCGGAGGAGCATGACGTCGATGTCAATGAAGAGGACGGAGAGGCTGCGATCCAAGAGCTCTCGCACCAGCTCCATGCACCGCCACACGATGCGGTAGAAGATCTCGCTCATGAACGAGCCTTCCTCCGACATGCTCGCCCCTCGAACAGCACGTGCGTCCGAACCTTGGGGTGATGCTCCTCCATCCATCTTCCTATCTGAGGGTCAGCCAGCCCGACCATGTACTTGAGCCCCAGACGATCCGCATGGCAGATCCAATGCTGGAGCAGGTCCTTATACCCCTCGTTGGCAACCACAAGCACAAGCACATTCTCCTTCCCGTCTGCCTCCTTGGACTGATAGAAACCAGCAGACTGCCATCCTTTCTCCTCCAGCCCATCTCGAGGCTCAAACTGCAGTTTCCTCCTCCACCCTTGCAGGCCAGGGGCGTTCCCCTCATCTCTTCGCTCATGCTCTCCGTGGACGAGCACCTGGAGGAGTTCGATGGAGGAAGGCTGGTTGATGTCTTCCCACTCAAGCTGCAAGGCGAGCATGACCTCGTGCTCTCCTTCTCGCATCGGCGGGAGAGTGACGTTCCCTGCCTGCTCGACCTGACTCACGACATGCAGCCACGAGTGAGCCCATTCGACCCCGTCGACGAGGACGAGCAGCTGATACCGCCCCACCAGCTCGGCATGCCTCACCACATACCGCAACGTGACAGGTAAGGCAGGAAGCAGTCTTGTTCCATTGGCCGGCCACAGAGCGTGAATGGAGGTGGACGAAGCGTGCGAGAGGATTGGCGATGAATTGGAAGCAGAAAGCGAGGAAGGAGCAGCTTGAGTCAACGACGAGTGGGGAGAGGAGGAGGAGGAGGAGGAGGAGGAGGAGGACGAGGAGGAGGGCGAGGAGGAGGATGACGAGGAGGAGGGCGGGAGGACCAAGCAGGCCAAGTAGAGGAGGAGCAGTCGCTGCCATCCCATGGCTAAAAAAAGCTTGTAAAACAAAATGTGGATGTGGTGGGGATGAGGGTCAACGGAATCTTTGAGTTCAGTGGAAACAAGAGGGAGGAGAAGAGAAGGAGAAGAGAAGGAGAAGAGAAGGAGAAGAGAAGGAGAAGAGAAGGAGAAGAGAAGGAGAAGAGAAGGAGAGAAGGAGCGAAGGAGAGAAGAAGAGAAAAGACCGGGAGAGCGAGGTGGGCATGTCTTCCAGGCGCGATACTGCGCCATCGGCTCAGGTGGAAGAAGATGAAACCAATCAAAATGCTGCCACCGAGTCAAAGCCAAACAATCCATTCAAGATGCCTTCTGACGAAGAGATTTTCTCTCTGAGAGATGATGAGAGGGCGAGAAAAGAAGAGGAGAGGAAAAAATTCCTCTCGCTTCCTGTTCACATGAAGACGACATGGAGTTCTCGGGCAAGCACAACCTCGAAGAACATCCTCAAGGATGATGATGATGGTAAGGCATCAGGGCTCGACAAGTCCGGGAAAAGAAGCGCCGGCATGAAAACAACCGATCAGATATTCCGGCAAGAGAGGAGAAGAGAGAAGGAGAACATGACAGATTTCATCGAGAAGAAGCGGCAGATGTTTCTCGTTCAGATGTCCCTTGACACCAAGCGCGCGGAAATCCGCAAGCTTGAAGAACAGGCGCAGCAGAGAGAAGAGGCCCTGCGAAAGAGCGAAGCAATGCTGGAGGAGGTGAAGAGGACGAACAGGTCGGTGAACGAGTAACCTAGTTGACAGGATGCAGCGAGGTTTGAAAGTTTTCTGAAGAAGAACGATCAGAATGCGGTTGAGGCAATAAGGAAAGCAGAGCAGGAGACGAAAGCCAAGCAAGATAAGGTGCAGGAGATCAAGAAGCTCAACGCTCAGATCGCGGCGGTCAAGAGTGAGATGACCAAGTACGAGGAGTCGCTGGAGGAATGTCAGGTGACAAGACGTGGAGGAGGTGAAGGAGGCGTCTGACGTCTGCTCAGGCGTACAAGAAGTTCCTTGACGACCTGACTCCTCACGAGTACATCAAAGATCAGCTCGAGCAGCATGAGTTGGAGAAAGATGAGATGCGCCACAAGAGGAAAGCTGAGAGAAAGGTAGAAGAGGACAAGGCCGATGGGAGGGTATGGGGAAGAGGAGAGACAGAGACAGGGAGGCGGGGCAGGGGGCGGGGATGAGGACGACGGGGAGAGGGAAGGGAAGGTGGGGAAGTGGAGGAGGAGAGGTAAGGAAGAGGTGGGGAGGTCGGGGGGGACAGGAGCCGATGCTGGTGGCTGAAGGAGCGAGCAGGCGTTGCGAGCAGCAGAGGACAAGAAAGCAGAAGAAGACTTCACAGCAGAGATGGAGGCCCTCAAGAGCGTGAAGGGGAAGCGACCAGACCCAAAGGTGCTGCAGCAAAAGGAGGTGGAGTACCAGGTGCGTGCTCCCTGTCTCCCTGGTGCCGCTGAACGACCGAGCAGGAGTGGAAGGAGCAGAAGGCGACGGAAAGAAAGTTGGAGGATGCGCAAGATGAGACGTGGGACCCTGACGAGGGGAAGGCGTGGGAAGTTCCGATGTACTTCACGAGGCCGCAGCAGCTTCTCGACATCTTCGCGGCGCTGGAGGAGCGAAACTTGTTCCTCATCCAGAACTCGCAGGAGACGGAGGAGCAGCTGGAGGAGCTGAAGCAAGTCGGTACTGATGGTGGTGGGGGCTGAAACTGAAGGAGCGCAGAGACTGGAGAGCACGAAAGCCAAGATGAACGAGGAGACCGAACAACTCAACTCTCAGATCAGCACCCTCAAGGTCTCATCCCCCTCTTTCTCACTCTCATCCCCCTCTTTCTCACTCTGTCGTAAGGGCGCCATCTCTGCCGAAGAAATCAAGGCCTCGGCCTTGCGAGAGAGAGCGAATCCGCTCAAGGTGAGCAAGAGGAGGACGAGAACGTGGAAGATCAGCAGCAGCAGCACAGCCGCAGCACAGCAGCAAGAGTAGCGAGAGCAGCAGCAGCACAGCAGCAGCAGCAGGATGAGCGAGAGGAGTAGGAGCAGCAAGAGCAGGAGCAGGAGCATGAGCAGGAGCAGGAGCAGGAGCAGGAGCAGGAGCAGGAGCAGATGACGCGAGAGAAGTGGGAGCATGAGCAGAAGGAGAAGCAGGAGAAGGAGGAGGAAGAGCAGGAGCACGAGGATGT
>NW_005434602.1:32176-44289 GCF_000315625.1 Guillardia theta CCMP2712 | reverse complement strand
GTGGTAGTGAAGATAAAGATGATGATAATGGTGCTGGTCATGGTCGTGGTGGTGATGATGGTGGTGGTGGTGATGATGGCGATGATGATGATGGTGATGGTGATGCCGCCCGATGATGATGATGATGATGATGGAGATGATGATGATGATGATGATGATGGTGATGGTGAGTGATGATGATGATGATGATGGTGATGATGATGATGATGATGATGGTGATGATGATGATGATGATGATGATGATGATGATGATGATGATGTATGCATTTCAGGATGCTGGCAAACATCGAGGCGCGACTTGAGGAGCACCTCTCAGCCATCGAGCGGATGCCCCAGGAGGAGGTGAGCCTGCCTCAGGCTTTCTCCAGCTAAGCCCCAGCACAGGTGGAGAAGGCAGAGAAGGAACGAGAGAAGGAGCGACGAGCTCGCGTGCGAACTGAGAAGATGGCGGCGCAGAAGAAGCAGCAGGAGGTAACGGGGAGAAGAAGCGAGGAAGGGAAAGGATGGGAGTCAAGGGGAGGGAGGGAGGGAGGGATGGAGGAAGTGATGGGGCGGGAGGGGGATGAGGGGGAGCGGGAGAGTTACGAATCTCCGCAGGATCGTATCAACAAGTCGATTGAGCGATCGAAAGCTCCCGTGCAGAAGAAGACAGGCAAACCTGTGATGTTCCGGTACCCTGCCCTCTTCTTGTTTCTTTTTCTCCCTCCTCTCGTCTCATTGTGCCATAGCGCACCTCCGCCAGTAACGAGGAAGCGAGAGAAAGACATCAAGGAGGAGCGCAACTCAGATGAGGAGGTCAGTCCTTCTCTACTCCACTCGCTTCCTCTCAACCACCTGCTCCCATTTTCTTCCTCTGCCTCTTCCTCTTCCTCTGCCTCTTCCTCTGCCTCTTCCTCTGCCTCTGCCTCTTCCTCTTCCTCTGCATCTTCCTCTTCCTCTTCCTCTGCCTCTTCCTCTTCCTCTGCCTCTTCCTCTGCCTCTGCCTCTGCCTCTGCCTCTTCCTCTTCCTCTTCCTCTGCCTCTTCCTCTTCCTCTACTTCTCAGGTCCGCTTCTTTTCTCATTCGAGTCTGCAGGATCTCAAGGAGTTTCTTACCGAGTGAGAGAGGCAAGAGGCTTCTCCGTGATTTAGATTGTTTTTCTCTCTTCTCACTCCCATGTAAGTCAAGACTTAACTGATACCTCCCTAAGTATTCCTATTCACTCTAACCCTCATCCTGCCCACTGCTGTCCGGGCCCGGCAGGGCATCACTGAGGCCCGGGGCTGTCACGGTTCCGGGCCGCACCGGTGACCCTCCGATCGCGTGACCGTCGGCCCCGGACACCGGCAGTCCGTTGCTCATACAGCCCACCAATTTGACTAAAAACCTAGAGCACTATTTCCGGAGAATGGCAGGAAGGGTATAGATATAGAGGGATAGGAAGGGAAGGAGAGCGACTGGTAGGTAGAGAGGGAGGGACCGAGGGAGAGGTTGTTGTGCTCGGGAACGATGAATACGCCGAAAGACGGCACCGGGCTACCCACAGGAAGGCCAGAGCAACAAACAGGAAGGCCAGAGCAGGGAGGAGGGTGTGGTCGTGGTCTCGCATGGATAATGCCTGGTGTTATCGTTTGCATGCTCCTCGTGGCTGGACGTGACTCAACAGACTCGGTCCTCCTGACTCGTCGAGACTTCAGAGGAGATCCGACAATGCCCGCGCGCATGGACGGCTCATGGCAGGTGACACCAGCGAGGGGATTCCTGGGGAGAAGCAGGGGCGAGCCCTTGAGGCCCGTGGCCATGGAGGGGAAGGACCTGTGGCAGGCAGCAGAGCATGGCATCCGCAGGCTTGAGGAGATTTCAAAGCAGAGAGCCTGGGGGAGACGTGACAGGCCATCGCAACATTTCCAACGGAATGAGGATATGAACTCAGCATACGCCGAGGATAACCTATCCAGTCAGCAGGCACAGCAGGCACAGCAGGCACAGCAGGCACAGCAGGCACAGCAGGCACAGCAGTCACAGCAGCATATGCGGTTGGCAGAGCACGGAGGGTTAGATGGTTCAACAGAAACAATGGGAGAGGGTTCAGATCTTGGAAGAATCAGAAACTCTGTGCAGGGCATAAAGGATGAGCTGAGAAACGTCGAAGCAGAGGTGAGATGAAACGAGTCGCCAGGTGAGGTGACGGTGAGACAGGTGAAAAGTTTGATAGCTCTTGACTCGCCGCGTGCGAAAAAAATCGATTCGGTGAAGGAAAAGCCAATGGTTGAGGAGGACAGGAACGGAGAAAACGACAAGATGAACAATATTAACAAGATCAAGTCTGTCATCGACGTTCTTCAGAAGCAAGTAGAGCAGTTAAGCAGCAGCAGCAGCAGCAGCAGCAGCAAGAGGCAACTCGAGATGTCTTCCTCTGCTCAACCAGATGCTTCAGCTTTCGCATCGCCAGCCGCTGCTGCCCCTCCGAGGTCAGCTTGAGCGTCTGTTCCCTCGTGTGGGTTGTTAGTTGATGGCTGAGGGGCAGGTGGGCGATTCTCCCGTCCTCGTCTGATCGGACCTTTCCTGAGACGGGCGATGGCCTCGCGAGTCACTTTTACACCGGTGATGCTCCTCCTCCTCCTCTCGCTGCTCACCACTTGCTGTCAGACTCCTCCCCTCGCGACGCCTACAGGCGGCAGCTGCAGCATCTCGTCTCCTCCACTCCACAAGGAGGCAGCGAAGCTGCTGCGACTCGCCAGCAGCTCGCGCAGTTGGGAGGAGACTCGTTCGTCAAATTCTTTCACCCGGAGCAGAAAGAGACGGGGAGGGTGAGAGTAGTTGAGAGCAAGGGGGCGCATTCTGACGGCTGTCTAGACATACTATCACTATCACATCCCTGACTTCAAGGCCATGGTTTCACGTTCTCCCATGCTCGCAGACTGTGCTCACGACATGCGCAGGAGGAGAGGCGGAAGCAGACACGCCCTCCTTTTGTTCTACCCAAGCTACAGGTCGCCGCTGCCTCTACTTGTCATGTGCCTGACGCTCGCTCAGTGGAAGGAGGCTCCTCCTGTGCTCTCCCGCTCGCAACAGCTCCGCATGGTTCCCCTGTTGTAGTTCTTGTGTTTTGGCGTGTAATGTCTGGGGCAGGAGCAGCGGCAGGCGCTGGCAGCTGTGAAGGAGGCGATGCCGATGGTTGTAGATGCAGGAGGAGTTGTGCAAAAGCTAAACGAGGAGAAGGAGACGGGAGATTCCGTGCTGCTAGGATCATAGGGAGATTTATTGATTGAGATTACAATGTCAGACTTATCAATTGGAACACAGACTTCATCCACTCACTCCTGCAGCCTTCTTCATCACCAACATGAAATGCGAGATGACCTGAAGCACGTCAAGACTCCCGCCGCTTCCTTCACCTCCTCCTCCTCTTCTCACCCCGTTTACCAGCACAGGGTATATGATAATATCCACCATGAGCTCTTGGGCATCCCGTGTGCAGGCCCACAGCGTCAAGTTCTGCGTCCTACAGGCAAAGTCATCCTGTTGGCACTTCAAGTCTTTTCTTCCTCTTCCTCTCTCCAGTTGCCCTTCCCCAGCCCCCCCCCCCCCCCCCCTCCTCCTCCTCGCTCAACCCCCTGTGCTCCTCCTCACCTTGCCGCCTTCGCCGCCTGCATGCATCTATCCAGCTTGAGCATGTCTGTGCGAGGACCGAAGAGAACACTCAAGCTGCCGGCATGTCATTTCAACTTCAACTCGAGCTGTCGTCACCTCCTGCCGACAACCCTCCCCTCTTCGAGACCTCCAAACAGCGCGCTGAACTTTAAACTCATCTACCATACGCTCAGCAAGTTCAAGGGAGTAGAGTAGAGTAGAGGAACTACGGAATAGGTGAGCGAGAGGACTGGAGAAGGGAGAAGCTGGTGGGAGAAGGAGGAGCAGAGCAGCAGGAGGAGACGAAAGAGAGTAGAAAGAAGAAGGAGGACATGGAAGTAGAGGGAGGAAGTTGACCGATGCGATGCTGTAGGGCTTCTCTGACGACACAACAATCTTGGATCTGCCGTGAGAAGTCACACGAGGAGGATGGAACAGAAAGTGCGAGGAGGAGGCACCGGCCATCCTCGGCATCGGCGATCTTCTTGGGCACCCAGTCTCCATGCTCGATGAGAGCGATGCACTTCTTCTTGTCTGAGTTCGGAACGTCCTCTTGCCGGAACCCGACAGAAACAATCCTTTCCTCCCCTTCCTTGTTGTAGAGGACAAGTGCTATATGCCTGCTGTCACTGCTGCTTCCTTGGATAGCTTTCGCGAGCTCGACCGTGTTGGTCATGGGGCCTTGAAACATCCTCAAGTTTCTGCCGACGATCTCCTGCTCGTTGAAGCCGAACATCTCGATGACTGTCGGGCACGCGTCGAGAATCTTGAAAGGGGGCTCCAGCTCCACGTCCACCCACACGCCTTGCCCTATGAACTTGTTGTAGTTGAGCCTGGCGGCCGGTAGCTTGTCTTGCGAGGATGCAGCTCTGCTCCCAAGTCACCATCAGAGGACGAAGGATCAAGAGAGGGAGTAGGAGGGGCAACCAGACAGGCGAGATCCTACCCGACGTTGTAGAGGTTGCTTGATGCCTTAGAGACGAACTCTTGGAATGTCCTGGGGTCTTTAAGCCTCGTCAGTCATCATCCTCATCATCCTCCTCCTCCTCATCAGCTGGTGACTCACCGAGCAGCTTCCCAGCAGCTTGCGCATCGTCGGTATCATCTTCTTCTAACCCGCTGAAGTCGATCCCGTACTCCATTAAGCTTGTGCCCTCTGCAGGGGTTCAACCAGAAAAGACTTTGATGCCTCTAGTCGCTCCTGGCCCTCTTCTCCCTAAGCCTTCCTCCCCCCAACCACTCTGTCCGCTTTGTTACTTCCCCCCTCCTGCCTCCTGCCCCCAACGCCGTTTATGTCGTCTGCACTTGTCTTAACGTCACTTGAGTGGTGTATGTTGTCTCCTTATGATTTTCTCTGTGTTTTATCCCCTGCTCTTTCTCTCCTCTCTGTCCGCGTCTCTCCTTCCCGCTCCTCCTCTTACTGTAGCGCCTCCTCCACCATGGCCGCTCTGCTCCAACTCAATTTGGCGACAAATTCCTTAAAGTTTTGGAAGTTTCATAGTAATTTCAATATTTATGATCAATTTTGATTTTCAACCAACCAATTTGTGGTCAACTACAATTGTACCCACCCATCGACCCCCATCAAGATACTCCACCCCACCTCCGAGTGAAAGACAATGAAGGGGTCCACAAACTTCATCTCCATGACCTACCCCTGCTATTAACCATTTTTTACATACAATTCAACCCAAATTGCGGCTATCCACCCACCCCTTCAACATCTCTACTACCCCTCTACCCCTGCCTCTTCACCCACCCCTCTGTGATTTATCTTTATGCCCAAACCTCCGGGGGAATTCCGCTGGCTCACGAATGCTTCCCCCTGTTTCACCACCCCCTGTTTCCCCCTCACCACCCCCTCTTGCATCACACACCACCCCATGTGAATATAGGGTCCTCTTGTTGTTTGTCCTAGCATGGCGGGCGGATGGGAGGCGGGGAGCGGGCATGTGGTCTGGTGCGAGGGCGTCACGCATCTCCACCGCTTCTCTCCTCTCATCGCCGAAATGTTCAACACAATCTCCAACATAGCGACGCTCATGGCTGCCGGATACGGGCTCACAAGGGCTCGGAGGAAGCGTCTCCCGCGTGCCTTTGGTTTCTCGGACCTCTGCTTGCTCTCAGTAGGGCTCGGTTCCATGGTGTTTCATGCAACCAGAAGCTTCTACGGTGAGATGATGGACGAGCTCCCCATGTCTGCCATGGCTTTCGGCTACATGTGGTGCCTCAAGGGCACGCACAAGTACACCTCGGGGAGAACCTGGAGCCTGGTGTTGGCAGTTTACAGCCTGGTGGTGGCAATAGCTTGGGGGTCGTACTTGTTTTATGGTTGGTATGACGTCTTTACAACAAGCTTCACTGCTCAGGTGATCGTTTCAGCTCTGCTATCACTCGACGCCATTCGGCTTGCAGGAAGTCGGGAGGACATGTATTTGTGGTGGACAAGTTTATCCATGATCATTGTCGGAAGAGTCTTCTGGGGGATCGAGCGACATCTCTACTTCACTGGACGATGTCCCACATCCAGTCTCGAGTTGAGCTTCTGGCTTCACCCTGCTTGTAACATTTTTTGCTTGCAGCACGGGATGCTGGCACTGACAGTGACTCTACAGGGCATGCTTTGTCTGGCTGGTCTCATGCTTTCTGGTTGCTGTCGATCACAAACATCGCACACCAGGCGAGAAAGAAGCATGCGTAGTCCATCTCCTCGAGTGAAGGCATGCGTAGTCTATCTCCTCGAGTCAAGGCATGCGTAGTCTATCTCTTCGAGTGAAGGCATGCGTAGTCTATCTCCTCGAGTCAAGGCATGCGTAGTCTATCTCCTCGAGTCAAGGCATGCGTAGTCTATCTCCTCGAGTGAAGGCATGCGTAGTCTATCTCTTCGAGTGAAGGCATGCGTAGTCTATCTCCTCGAGTGAAGGCATGCGTAGTCTATCTCCTCGAGTGAAGGCATGCGTAGTCTATCTCCTCGAGTCAAGGCATGCGTAGTCCATCTCCTCGAGTGAAGGCATGCGTAGTCTATCTCCTCGAGTGAAGGCATGCGTAGTCCATCTCCTCGAGTGAAGGCATGCGTAGTCTATCTCCTCGAGTGAAGGCATGCGTAGTCTATCTCCTCGAGTCAAGGCATGCGTAGTCCATCTCCTCGAGTGAAGGCATGCGTAGTCCATCTCCTCGAGTGAAGGCATGCGTAGTCTATCTCTTCGAGTCAAGGCATGCGTAGTCCATCTCCTCGAGTGAAGGCATGCGTAGTCTATCTCTTCGAGTGAAGGCATGCGTAGTCCATCTCCTCGAGTGAAGGCATGCGTAGTCCATCTCCTCGAGTGAAGGCATGCGTAGTCTATCTCCTCGAGTGAAGGCATGCGTAGTCCATCTCCTCGAGTCAAGGCATGCGTAGTCTATCTCTTCGAGTGAAGGCATGCGTAGTCTATCTCTTCGAGTGAAGGCATGCGTAGTCTATCTCCTCGAGTGAAGGCATGCGTAGTCCATCTCCTCGAGTGAAGGCACTTAGCGTTGTCGCTCTCAACTGACCCCTCTGGTTTCCAATAGTTTTCTGTGGGGGTATCCTTGCACATATGTGAATAGCAAATGGCAGTTGGGGGCTGGGGTGGGTCAGATGGCTGGGAGCAGATTCAAATTGGTTGGGACCTGTTTAAGGGGGTAGGGTACTTCCTGGTAGCAAATAATTGTACCAACAGTACCAATTTTATAGTACATATTCGAGTACTGTTAGGAAAACTTGTACCAATATAGTTTATGCGGTACCTCCCCTGTTCAAACTATGATGCTTTGGACCCACCTGTTTCCCAGTGAAAGTGCCTTCTCCGATGGGGTCAAGTTTTGGACCCTACCCTGCCTCCGACCAACATAGACCACCCTTGTAGATCAGAGGGAGCTCTCAAGCCTTGCCCCTTCCCTTCCCTGGTTGCATATCCAAGGTTAGCAAGTGAATGTTACGCAGACGTGACTCATCTGCAGCAGAAGAGCTCAGACGAGGACAAGCAGAGGCATTCCCTGCAGAATCTGGTGTGAGCGCAGCAGTCTGAAAACATCTCTGTGATTGCAAACACATGTAAAGAGGGTTGATCATCATAGATTTTAGCAGCTTGAATAAGGAGTACTCCGCACGGACCGTCCGCTAGTGGCGCTGTACGATGGATGACATTGACTCTCATGAGCAATTAGTAGGAAGTCATGAAGCATGTCACGGAGACAGCATGATCTATACTTGTTTCATAGGAATCTGCTGCAAAGAGTCGGGCTTGAGGGCGGTCTGAGCAATATGCAAGAGTATTGCCAAGGCATGTAAAGAGTTTCAAGGAATACCAGTGCATTCATCAAATGGCAGTGATGAGGTACCACATGAAGGCATGACTTGCAAATTGATTGCATGTCGTGTTCCATTTGATGACTTACAATCAAGACGCTTTTGAGCGACAAAACGATGCCCCTTATAGCATTGTAAATCATATTTCATTTCCTTCACCTCGAGTCGAAGCAAGAAATTTTCAAGGTGCTGATATCTTTGTTTTGACTAGACTGACATGGTATCAGGAGCAGTTAATTGATGTTGGATCCGATTGAATCATGCAGACGACAATGGACATACCCTTTTGAATAAATCTTTCTTCTCATACCAGAGCTTTCTTGCCTCTTTCTTTGTAACCTAACATGTACAAAGCATTGGCATTTTCTTACACAAAGTAAACTGAGCCTGACCAGCTTCTCTTATTCGCTGCATTCTCGCCCTTCCATCATCCTGTTCTTTTCCTCGCTTGACACCCTTGGGCCAATGCGAGTTGCATGCTGCGATATCATCAATTGTTTCGGAACCAAGCGATAAGTGGAACAAAGCGCTCAGGTGCTATGCAGGCTGCAATACATCGCCGGCATTCCAACCATATGGATAAGTTTGCCAACTTTGCGCTGCTCATATTACTTGCAGCGAAAGTCAACCATTCCAGATGATAAGGACAATGTATGAGACTTGCGCAGAAGAATGTGCAAACACTTCCACACGACGGTGAGTGTGCACGATTCCACATACACAAGAATGCTGCGCAGAAGTATCTACCAATTTCTTGTCTAACCACTCTTTTGATGAATGAGCATCGACTTCTCTAACATGTACATCAGGTCATGCAGGCTCATGGAGAAATGATGATGTTGTTAGCAACAACTTGGCTTTGTTTTATTGAAGTACGTTGAAAACATCACCTAGGCCGCTACATATTCCCATGTCCGCTTTGCAACAGTTCTAAACCACGTATCACCATAAAGTTGTACATCATTCGACTAGTCCGATAACATCTTCATGTAGAGTCTCAGTTTCAAGCACAACGCGGTTTGGAGCGATACTGTGACTTGTTTGCCTGGTATGATTACATGTGACATGCTCTCTTACACAATTGAAGAGTATTGTGGAAAATTCAGTCAAGCGGTGCACAGTTCAGCCTTTCTTTCTTACTATTCATCAAACATAGTGTATCAAACAGATGTCATCGTGTGGATCGACGCAAAATAAAGATGAACTCGAAGTTCTGTCTGAAAAATGACCCTTTGCAAGTACTGATGGATCGAGAGCAAGTTCTTGATGCTATATCATTGAGAAGTAAAATGACAGTCATTTGCCAGTGCTATACGACTCGTATCTATCAGCTTGAAATATGCACACCAGAGTTTCATTCCATGAATCATCTTTCCTCCCGCATTCAAACTGAGAAACTCAGTGCTTGTCAACTCATGGGCATGGTTTCAGAGTTTGAATTTCCAGCAAGTTGAGGAAGGACAAGGCAGACAGAAGCGTCAAAGAAAGTTGAGGGTCATCAGGGAAGGTCTGATGAGAGTCTGAGACTCATGGACAGGGAAGGATAGGGATGCGCAAGTGTGGAGGGCAGGGAGATGGGGAGGGAGACACCCTCTGCTAAATGTATTTTAAAAGGTACCCATTACAGTACCAGACCAAGACCTGTACCCCCCACCCCCCTGTCGCGTCCGTTGGGTTCGAATCATTTGAAATACTACCACGCCTACCCATCAGGTTCTGGTACAAATCATTACTCCACTATACAAGGGCCTAAGTGATCCTATGCAAAGGCAATAGGAACAACTGTTTACTTATCTAAGCTCTCAATTACCCCCGGTTGCCGTTGAACTTGCAGCGCTGGAAATGGATTTTCAAACCTTCCAATCCTTGGATTTTTTACTCACACACAATTTTGTACTGGAAAACGCCTGGATCTGGTACAAATCCCAATTGTCAGCAAGTTCCTTGACCCGACAACGCTAGTAGTCACGAATGATGCGTAGTCTATCCTTTGCGTCTGTCAACGGGGGCCAAACCAGACTGGCGGGCCTGTGGCAGAGTGTCACCGTACAGAGCTGATCCATCACTCCCAGCATTCAAGTTCAAAAGTTCACCGTGAGTTGTCACTTCTACATCCGATCCGAGTCGCCGGAGTGAATCACGCGGCCCGGCGAAGTTGGCCGCAGGAGGCTGCCCGGCCCCGCCGGCAGACGGTACGGTCACCGGGTCGGAGCCGCTCGGACCGGCGTCCGAGACCGTCCGATCCGATCCCGGAGTCCGGGCCGATCACGGCAGGGGATCACTCAGTGAACGGTTTACTGCCGTTGCCGGCCCCGCCGCCGGGCCGGGGCCCGCCGGACGGTGAGTCTATAGAGAGCACTGCATTATGGGGTAGGGGTATTTTCTCTGTATCATATGGTAGGGGTTCATCATTAGAAATTTTAAATAATTGGATGGGTGGGGGTTATCGGCCGGTGGTGGTGTGGGTAGGGTGTGGGATGACCGGCATCAAGGTTGGTGATGCGGGAGAGGAAGAGGAGGGAGGGGGGGAGGGGGAGGGAGGAGGAGGCATGGCAACTTGGGCCCAGGAGTGTGAAGCTGATCGATCCGTGAGAGTCAGGCAGGATGACAGGAGGTTCTGACTCCAGTCAACAAGCAGGCAGTGAGCTCGGTGCCATGAAGAGAAGAAGCGCCCTACGCGACCCCAAGGTTGCAAAGCTCTACCAGACATTGCAATGACTGTGCGTTCTAGGTAGACTCCGCAACCCGAGTAGCCATGCTTCTTTCCCGTGGCAAAGCAGAACAAACACCCAGCATGCACACGGAGGCAGGAACCTTGACAGCATGGCGGCGAGGACATGCCACCCAGTCATACGGCCTGCATGTGGAGAACAAGGAAAGGTGGCGTGAGCCTGAGTCAAGGATACGGTCGTTTCACTGGATATCGAGCGGGGTACTTGATGTTGTCACCAGCACCGTGCCGGTTAACGTCCTGAATGGCAGGTTCACACAGAGGATGAAGAGTTTGACACGGTTCTGCTGCTGCTGGAGAAGAGACTAATAAGTCTTTGATCTTCGCTGCTTACGAGCCTTTTTGACGTCTTGCTCAGAACAAGCGCGAGCCGATCACATGCCGCGTGTTTACGACATGCTTAGAAGCTTGCGATCTTGCAACTATGAATATCAGCCCTCCCTTGGTGCTTGTGCACATGCAGAGGAGGCAAGACATTGCTCATGTCTCTTTGTCTTTGTTCTCACTCGTGCTCAGGACCACGCGAACTGCCATGGCTCACCCTCCTCCCTTCCTAAGGTACCTGGAAGTGTTACTCCCTCCGCTCTCCTGCTTGCTCCTCTCACAGCCTCGCAGGAGTTTGTCTGTCCCATATCGCATGACGTCATGCAGGACCCGGTGGATGCTTTTCTTGCCAATCGCCTGCTCTGACATGTCCAGGTCGTCGCGCTTGACGGACACACATACGAGCGCGAGGCGATCGAGGAGGAAGAGGCGATGTTGCATGAATGTGCGATACTGACATGTTCCATACAGTGGCTCAAGCGATCTTGTCGCTCACCGATGACAGGACAGGTCGGCTGCGCTTGTCTCTTCTTGTACTCATGTCAAGTGCAGATGATGATGGGCGACGAAGTCATCCCCAACTTCACTCTACGATCCATGATCCACAACTTCATCTCGATTGATCGCCGAGTCTCGTAGTACAAGTGAAGACTATGAGTCGATTTGCCACAGCCCCTGTCAAACCAGTCAACATGTACCTATGGGCAAATGCTTCACACCTCTTCGCGCTCAGCTCGAGCGTCTGGTGGCAGAGCAAAGCCTGATCGCAAGTCATGGTCAGAAGGAGGGACTAAAATCACGTTGCTGGGAGATACCAAACATTTTCTCCACCTTAGTCTTTGGTTCGCCTGATTATCTTCGTCAAGACCGCAGCAATAGTCCTCGCCCTCGCCCTCGCCCTCTGTCTCTCGCTCCCTCGCTCCTCCTCCTCCTCCTCCTCCTCCTCCTCCTCGTCATTGCCTCTTCCTCAAACGTTCAAGGCTCACCTGAGTACATCACAACCTCCCCAGTGCCACCGAAGCCATCGGCACCGCCCAAACCCAACGTGCCACCTGCATGAGTTGGTAAGGGAGCGAGTGAATTACAGCATACACATAGGAGTTGCACGGATGGATGGAT
>NW_005434602.1:23186-32076 GCF_000315625.1 Guillardia theta CCMP2712 | reverse complement strand
TAGACAAGATAATGCAGGGTTGAGGAAAGAAAGGGGTGGGAAGGAGGGAGGAGAACTGATCAGTTGTTTCTTTCCAGGGACGGGCGGGCAGGGATAAGGTCGATGCTGCAGGTGGAGAGGGCGGGAGAAGTCTTGTATCAAGTGACTCATGACAGGCTGTTGAGCAACGATCGTCTATTCACAAAACATGGGAGGTGAGAGGTGTAGAGCGAGCAGTGAATGATGGCGATGACTGTGAGTCTTCTACACTCACCACCCCGCAGGATCGTCGCTCTATGCTGCAGGCGCTGGGTGTAGAGACGGGATGTGTGAGATGGGCAGAGAATGCTCAGCAAGAAGAAGTAGAGAACGCTATAGAGGTGGTGTACAGGCTTTCTCTCTCTGTCTCTGTCTCTGTCTCTGTCTCTGTCTCTGTCTCTCTCTCCTCCTTGCTCCCTTGCTTACTCGCTCTGTCTGTCTGTCTGTCTGTCTGTCTGTCTGTCTGTCTGTCTGTCTGTCTGTCTGTCTGTCTGTCTGTCTGTCTGTCTCCCTCTCTTTCTCTCCTCGCGGTTTCTCCCTCATGCTATTCTCGTTTCAATTTATTCGACCAGTACACGTTGGTCTTGACGAGAGAGGTGCAGGTAGAGAGATCGCTCAGCAGGCTGCGGCGAAGTCTTGAAGACATGCGATCAGCGTTGAGCGACATGTGGCAATACTTGATCGACATGAGGGACAAGGTGCTCCTGACCGAGGGAAGGAGGAGGAAAATGAGCGCATGGCAGCTGGGAGTCAGCGGGAAGGGTCTCTTGGAGGAGAGACAAGCTCTCTCCCTTCCTCTCCTCTTGTTGCGGGTGCATCAGCTGCTAGTCAGTCACGTCGATGAGGTGAGCCTGACCTTCTTCTACACTCCTCACGCACTTGAAGTTGCGATGGAGGACGCGGATGTGCGAGTCGCTGAGCCTGACGTCTTCCTTCCCAGACCTCCAGGTCTGCCACCCTCCTCTCGCTTCTCCTCCTCACTCGTGCAGGTCGTCGAGACCGCGTGGAGAGTCAGCGCATACCTGCCAGACGAGCCGCCTGAATCAGTATGTCGACAACGAGAGAGGAGGGGAGGAAGGGAAGAAGGGAGGGAGGAGAGGCTCTCTTGAGAGGTTGCTCAAGGTTTGCAAGCTGTTGGAGGAAGGGCTCAAGGAGTGGGAGGAGCAAGCGTCAGCTTCAGCGACTGCAGGTGAGATCATGATACAGTCTTTGTCAGGAGTTTGAACGGGCTGGTAGGGTCTGCAGATAAGAAGAAGAAGAAGAAGAAGAAGAAGAAGAAGACAGAGGATGAGACGGGGCAGGACGACGAGGAGGATAATTAAGAAATAATATTACAATTCACATTCAAAACTTCTATCTTCACCTCACACCAAACTTCCTCTTCTCGTTCAACATCCTCGCCTGTCGCACCAAACGAATCAGAAATAGCGACAGCGCTTGCAAGCTCAAGAGTTTGCACGTTAGCGGGTGAGGGTTAGCGCTAGCTATGAAGTAGAACCGCACGGTGGCATCTCCCATTTGTCTTGGCACCAGTTGATCCACTTTCGCTCCTGCCTCAGTTGTAAGGACTCAACGTTTCTCCACTTCCTGCCCCACCTTCTCCATGCTGTCTAACTCCATCCCGCAAGGCGCTTCGTCAAGGACAAGAACATGCGAACGGAGGCAGGAGAGGTGACGAGCATCCAGCAGGCCTGCACGCACTGGTCAGTCAGCGACTTTTCCTCCTGCTCTTCCACCGGATGCTAGCTGATGATCTGCCCATGCCCCTCCATGCTGCATATATCCTTCCCGCAAGATGCGGATCCTCTTCACGATCTCGACGTCGCTCTCCTTCATGTCCATCCACGTCGTGTCGCTCCCCCCGTCGCTGAGGTCCTCGAAGTTTCGCTTGCCGCATGTCCTAGCGCTCGCCGAGCTTGGCATGAAGGAGGCATCGATCTGCAGTCCCGCCATGGCACGTGGCACCTGAGCAGCTCCAGCTGACAGAGGGAGGCGCGACAAGGAAGAAGCAGAGGGGCTGAAGGAGGCTACCCAATGAGCCACCTCAGAGCTCATGAGACGGCAGCTCTCCCGTGAGCCTCCGCACATCTGGAGCCAAACGTCAACGCAAGCCTCCTGTATGCTTGTCCAGCCCCTCTCATTAGATTGAGAATGGTAGAAAGTGTGAGTGAGAACGAGGAAGGAGTGGAAAAGTCAGGTGCAAAGCGGGATAGAACAATGGGTGAAAGACGATCGAAAATGAGGACACGATGAGAAAAATCTTGTGAAGAAACACCAACCAAGGAAACAAAGGAGAATAAAGAAGGACAGGGAGGGAGAAATGACGAGATCGATAGATAGAAGATCAATATGGGATTAAGGTGAATAAGATAGTGAAGATGAATGTGTGATGATTGATATGGGTGAATTCATGGGTGGTTGAGGGAAAACATTTGGAAGCGAAGGACAACGGGGCAGTCTGAGGAAGCGATCAATGGTGATAGAGGTTGTAGTGGTCATGGTAACGTCGAGAAGAAAGCATCTATGGTGGTGATGATGATATCAAGAAGAGACAATAAGGTTTGCTGTTCATGTTGTTCTTGCTGTTCTTGTTCTTCATCAACAGAGGTGTCTCAGGTGAAAGCGTTACTCGCCATTCAGTGCAGTCGGATACGTTCTAGCACCCCCTCGTACCTAACCACCCCACCCTCACCTTACCGACATCAACCATACCCAGGGACCCAGTACCCTACCCTGGTCTTCATCACCTGAACCCTGTAGATATGACCCCTACTTTTCCTTCCCAATTTCCTTCCACCCACCTACCACTCAAGCCTACCCCCTGAAGTCCCCTACCTGTGTCCATTTGCCTAGTTACCAGCACTACCCTCACCCACCTGGTTCTCGGTAAGTGAAGGGTACCCACTGTGGTTATGCAGATGGGGAGGGGCCAGGGGATGAGGGGAGGTAGGAGATCAGAGCAGGGGGGGTGGTAGAGAAATATATAGCTTTCAAGGGGTAGGGATAGCAAAATGTACCGGTTTCCATCTATATAGACAATAGGGGTGGTCTCGAGTCGGTGGGGGTACCCTCTGACACTCACGGATACTCACGGATACTCACGGATACTCATGAGTACTCATGCGATGAGACCGCTTGGGGGTGGGAGTGTGGAAGGGAGGAGAATGGGAGGAGAGGGAGCGAGCGAGAGGAAGAGATGGATAGAGGTGGCCTGAAGAAGCGAGAGAACTGTCTAGAAAAGCGAAGTGACGGGCAATGTTGAGAAGGCGACGGAAGTAGGGGAGGATCGGGGCGTGAAGGCATGAGAGTTTCTACTTGTTTGTCTGGCTTCAGGTCATAAAGTGATGGCAGGACGAGGATGCCGGCAAAGACGCATGTGCAACCGCACCGAGGTCATGGCTCTACTTTGCCTGTCTTGGCTCTGAGGAGAGGGCAGGTGATTCAGCCATGCGAGAAGTCAGCTCCCCGTCCCAACGGAGTGGAAGTGTCTCCTCCATCACCCCCCTGCGATCCGCCAAGAGGGGCAAGAAGGATCGCAAGTCGCTTTCCCAATCTCCGATGGTGCAGATGCACTCGGGTGCGAGACGATGGAGGAGGAGGAGGAGGAGGAGGAGGAGGAGGAGGAGGAGGAGGAGGAGGAGGAGGAGGAGGAGGAGGCTAACTTTGTGTTTCATCTCTTAGCCAAGGGGCTGTCTTCTGGCACTCTCATGACCGACCAGCAAGTCGGTCTCATTTTTCTCTTGTCTTGGCTCCTCACCTTTCCAGCAGTTCAGTGCTGCTTCCTTCAAGGCATCTGATACTGAATTCGCCATCAGCATCCCCTTGTTGAACAAGGTGCCTGGCTCTCCGCCCTGTTTCTGCTCCCATGCGCGAGTAACTTTTTTCTCGCTCCTATAGCAAGACCGTCTGCTCGCTGTCCAGCGACTACAGAAGTCCTTCGAGCCCCTGCGAGCGCTGCTGAGCGCGAGAGCAAGCAAGAAGAGGTTGAGAGGGCGAGATGTCACGAGGATCACTCATGCATGTGAAGGGTGACGAGGGTGAAGGAAAGAAAGAGGAAAAGGCAGAGCTCTGAGATGGTCGAGGACGATCCACAGCCCGACGATAAGGTGACTCGTGTACGGGCCGAGGAGCTCGGCGATTTTCTTGGGTATGGCTCTCTACCTCCGCCTTCTCTGTCTCATGGTAAATTTTTCTGCTCTAGCTCACTGTTCTGTGTTGGGCTGAATGAAGTGACGAGAGCTCTCGAGCGGGTGATGCGACAGCGCCAGCTCCTTTCTCCACCTCATTCCCTGCCGTTAGGATAAACTCGCTCTCGTGATCGTCTGCAAAGACTCAAAGCCCTCGTAGCAGCGGACGGAGGAGGAAGGAAATTTTTTACTTCTTGTCGCAGGTTTATAGTACATCACCTCCTTGCTGCTGCAGCTGTGCGCAACACTGTTATATGCAGCATAGGTAAGAGGCTTCAGGGTCAAGTCAAGGGGGCAAGAGACGAGGGATCACTCACCATGACGGCAGGGGAGACGAGCTTGTCATTGGGAGAGTTATTCGGATATCCTTCAGCGCTGGCCGTTGGCTTCTTCAAGGACGAGTGAGAGGCTGGTTGCTCGCCCTTCTCTCTGTGACCTCGTTCAGGTTCTTGCAAGAACAGGCTTGCGAGCGAAATAAGGAGGCGTACGACGAGTTCATGACGGTGATGGATATCAAAGATGACCCGATGTGCTTACGAATGATGTCAGATCGTTCAGTTCCTCAGGTCAAGAGCTCCATCGCTCGACATGCCCTGGATGAAGTGACGCGTTTCAAAGTACAAGTTTCATTGTCGCTAATGGTACACACTCTACACGATTCACTCTATATCTGAATATCCTCCTCGTATTCTCGTCTCAAAAAACAATCACAGTCGACGAGCTTCGTCCTCGTATCATATCCGTATTCATCTGTCCCTCACAGCTTGGTCTTCTCAGAGTCAACAGGCGGGGTAAGGCCCAGCTCCTTGGAAAGCTCCTTCGCCAACTTCTTAGCTGCCATCTCCTGAGCCTTGCTCGACACTTCGGTAGCAAGTTCCATCTGCACCTCGTTCTCGACCAGGGCATCAACAAGATCAGGAAACATTCCGCAGTACTTCACTTCTTTCTCTAGCTCCTCCTCAGAGAGTGGGGTCATGACCGCGCCACCATGAGCCTTGGCGAAAGCCTTCAGGTTGGCTCTCACCTCCTCTTCACTTGGCTCGTACGTGAGTCTCTCCCACACAGCCGTGGCCGCCTGCCTGATGGGCTTCACAAGTGTCTCAGCAACGGACAGCTCTGCCTCCTGCTCGTCGTACGCCTCAGTCACCTCAGCTTGCAAGTTTGTTTGCACATCATCTTCAGGAACAGCATCCCTCCACAAATCGCCGTAAGTGACCAAGTGCGATCCAGCTTGTTTCATGTAGGCAACCGTGGGGCGAGGGTACACTCGCCCTGTAGATCTGAGCGAGAGGCGGTTGTGCACATTCAAGAAGGGAGTCAAAGTGGTTGAGGGAACCCAGGCGTGAGAAGGAGCAAGAAGGGATGCAAAGGAAGTAACTGCTACTCCAAGGAACAGTATGTTTCTGGATGGATTCATTTTATGGTCTCAGTTTTGTCCCGAGGTATTTGTTGACGTGCTTTGTAAGTTGAGGAGCGCAAAGAGCTTTTCTGACTGACAGGCAAAGAAACGGACGCAGACGAAGCTGGCTCTGCAAGAGGATGTTCAGGAAGAGAAGAGGAGCAGGTAGGAGAGCGCGGGAGGCAGTCGACTCCGAGTCAGTCACTGGGAATGAACAAGGAGGAACTAGCGGGAGGGTACAAGAGGAGGACGGCAGAGGGTGTGCAAGCGGGAAAAAAAACGAGGGAGAGGGAATACAAAGATGAGGGGGTGGGGGTACCTCGAGACAGGGTACTTTTATGGAAGGGTAGTTTGAACTCTGTATTTAATAGGGGTCTTTGCTGTAGAATATATGGGTACTGATTCAAAGTGTTCAGTTTAGGGGGAATGTGAAGGGTGGGGGTGATTCAAACGATGGAAGGGGCCATATGAATTAGGTAGTGTGGGGTAGGGGAGGACTAAAAATGTAATGGGGTGGGTGGTACACAATTCGAGATAAGATTGGGTAGGGTACTCAAAATTCTAGATCGGTGGGTGGTTTGGATAAAGTATGGTGGGTATTCATGGACACGGGTGTGAGCTCGAATCTAATCTCCGCCAATGGCATGGTGCGATGTTAATGTAATTGAATCGATGAATCCATTGATTTATTGAGGTGTAGCGATATGATATACATGATCTGAATGATTGTTACTCAGATCTAGGGTAGGGTGTATTCAGATGGGAATGGAGGGTGGGTACAAGCTGTGTAGTGTGGGCGGAAGGTGACAGGTCGCATGGGCGGATCTCATAGGGGGTAGGTGTGTATTGTCAGGGGTACAATGTTTGAAGATCTGCAACTCTAGGGGTTCTGGACGGCACTGTGGGTTAAAGTACCCCTTAATTCTAGGCAGAACAATCGAAAAGAGGAGGGGTATTCATCTTGTCGAGTCTTCTCAAGTGATGTGCTTGGGGTCGAAGGGGTGGAGGAAGTGGTGGGGTGGGTGACTGATGGTCATGCTCCAATGACAAGTGGTAGGGTGGGTTACAGAGGGGTGGTGGTGGCTGAAATGGGATCTAGGTGCAACAAGGGGTGGAGGGAAAAAATCGAGAATGCATGGTGGGGTACAACAATGAATGGTAATGTACCGGTTGTTCCACGGAGTCACATGGGGGTAATAGAGACCTTGGTGGCCCGACTAGGGTAGGGGAAGGATTTGAATTATAGAGCGTTAGAAAGACTTTTAAACGGTGTATATTTATTTTTGAGCTGTGGTATATATTTTTAGAGGGCCGGGGGGTGATGGTATCTCCGGCTTTTATAAAATTACGTATTACTGAATCAGTTTGATTTGAGGACTTGGAATCGAAAATGAGTCGCTTCAGATGCACCCACAAGCCCTGTCTTCAAGTCCCGCGCTCATAGTACCTTCACCTACCGTTTTCGTCTCTTGTCCTTCAATTGATTTCTTGATACCTCCTCCCTTCCTGGATTTTTCTCCACCCCACCCCCGTACTTCCCCGATGTAGCCTTATCTAAGCCTCCTGTAAAGTGCGAGAAAAGATCCTCTACTGAACACCCTACCATACAAAATTTGAACCCCCACCTACCTCTTCATTCTCCAAGTACCCCTATATGCACCAGCACTACCCTACCCACACACCCTCAATCATTTTATTACATGATTGTGACAGTCACTGCCCGACGCGCTCCCCTGTTGCACCCCTTTTTGCATCCATTGTACTACCCCCACCCCCATCATCCCTATAATCCTGCTCATATTTCCAGGTAGGTCACAGTCTCCAGTCCCTTAGGTGTCGACTTGGGATGCGAACCGGACGGGGTGGTGTATCGAAAAAGAATCTTTTTGAATCTTTGGTTTCTAAAACTTGACATCTAGAACCTTCTTGAGTAGCAGGTCACGTCACGCTGTGCCGGCATCGGTCACGGCTCTATCGGGCCCGCCTCACTTTTCGTCTCACTGCTTGAGGCTATAGGGGTTGGCCCGTCAAGCACCGGCAGCACCAGGGCTGGTGCTGGGCCGAGCCCCTGGCCGAGCCCGGACGCACGCGGTCAGCGCGGGGATGTGTCCGAGACATATAAGCCGAAAATGAAGGCGATCGTGTTGATGGCAACGATGACTGCGGTGAGAGGAGGAGGAAGGAAGGAGAGGGGGGGGTTGCGGGAGAGGATGGGGGTGGAGGAAAGAAGAGGAAGGAGGAGGAGAAAGGAGGGGAATGCGGAGGAGGGAGGATCCTTTAGCACTTCGGGAAGTGATGACAAGGAATCATTTTTGTTGAGGGTTAGTGAAATATTGATTGGGGACTGTCGGTGACCTTGGCAGATCTTGACAATGACGAGACAGGTGGCGGCGTTTCAGGGAAACATGGCGATGGTGGGGAGGAGAGGCGTTTCATGCGCAGTCTCACCCGTCATGTCCGGTGACCAGGGTGTTGGTATCTCAGCAGCAGTGACTGAATGGTGAACTGAGCAGCGGAGGGCACTAGCAAGCAGCTCCGATCTCCTGCACTTCCTCGCAGACAGGTCTCGACTTGTTATCCTCGACACGTTGGCTGAGAGTCTTGATGCAGATGTTGACGAGCTTGACGCCTCTCCTCCTCCCATCGTTGGGGCTCATGTCCGTCTGCTCCTCCCCTGCTCCTCCTCTGCATCTCTCTCATCTCTTCTAGTCTCTTGCTTTCATACTCGTCAGTCCTTCCTCGCCCTCGCCCTCGCCCTCGCCCTCGCCCTCGCCCTCGCCCTCGCCCTCGCCCTCGCCCTCGCCCTCGCCCTCGCCCTCGCCCCTCCGATTCCCTCGCTCTGACCGATTGCTTTCTCATCGCCTTAATACATCAGCCTCAACCCTGCTGCTTCCTTCGCGGATGCTGCAAAAGAGAGCAAGGTTCCTCCTCCTCCTCCACCACCAGCACAGCGGGCTGGTAGTCCGACCGGAATTGATCAGGCTTCACTCCGGGCCTGGCAAAATTACACTTAGGAAGTTAAAAATCGGCCGCCGCGCCGCGAGAATACTAGGAGGGCGCTGGGCTCAGCCGGCGGCTACCGGATGCCGCAGGACGGACTACCTGGTCCGATCACCTGATCGTGACACCGCCGTAGAGAACGGTCTGCACAGTCGCCAGGGTAACTTGAACACTGTAACCCGTAGCGAGTATTAATAGACGAGGTCAAATGCTGACGTGCGGGCGCAGCCTGGAACTGTAAGGCGGATCATCATCGCAGGTGAGCCATGATGCCGCCCGGGCCGGT
>NW_005434602.1:10984-13479 GCF_000315625.1 Guillardia theta CCMP2712 | reverse complement strand
CCTCCTCCTCCTCCTCCTCCTCCTCCTCCTCCTCCTCCTCCAGTTCTTCGCTCAATCATTCTCACATGTTGCACGACTACGAATGTCATAACGAACCTTGTAGGAGCAACTTGTTGGTCAGGTCAAGCTTGCATCGCAGCAGATGAAGGAGCTCGCTGAGGTCACTCGTTGCCTCCTCCCCCTCTCGCTTGCTGAGATCATCTTAGGCGGCTCAAGTGGTGGAAAGCAACTGGGAGAGCAACAAGGTGAGATGAGAAGGAAGGAGAGGGCGAGGGCGAGGGCGAGGGCGAGGGCGAGGGCGGGGGCGTACATGCGGATGAGGTGGATGAGGTGGATGAGGAGGATGTCAACAATATGTCTGGGGAAAAGAGTCATGAGATTGATTAGGTTGAGGCACAGAAGGGATACAATTCTCTCCAGGGATCTTTGCGGTTAGTTTCCCCTCCTCCCGCCTTTCTGCTCATCGTGCTCCCAATATGCCGCTCTCTTCTGCCTCTCCTTCACCTCCTCTCCTCTTTTCCCTTCTTCCCCATCATTTCCCTTTCAGTGTGAGCGCTCTCGGGGGCATTCGTTCATCCTGCTTCCATCTTTACAGAGACCACGTGGTTGATCCAGCCAAGGTAAGAAGAGAGAGGAGGGGGAGGACAGAGGAGGAGGAGGACAGAGGAGTTTGGTTCAACTCTGACGGGAGCAAAGTTCAAGAACGCAGAAGTGAAGTACAAAGAGATCGTGAAGGATCTCGAGAAGCTGAACAATCTGCTGCTGAAGGTGAAGCAAGAGGAGTTGAAGACTGGAGGGAGGAGGACGAGGAGGAAGAGGAAGAGGAGGAGGAGCTAGGATAGAAGGGAGGATGCATACCTGAGGAGGAGGCAGAGCTGACGGCTGATTCCTCAGGCATCAAGAGATGAGCTGAAGAAGGAGGAGCGCGAGAAGATCGGAGACCAATGCACCAAGGTAAGCGAAGGAGATACACACGAGCTGGGGGGCGGGTGGGTAGGCAGAAAAAGGAGGAGGAGGAAGAATGAGAGGAGGCGGGGTAACGATGGAGGCTCACAAAGACATAGGTTGAGGTTTCTCTTAATGAGTTTGCTACAATCACTGCTTGAGGATGAGAAGTAACAATGAAGTGAAATGATCGATCGTTCTGCTCCTTCTTGCTGAGCTGTTGAAGCATGTGAAGTTAGACAGCAAGTGAGGGAGTGAGGGGACGGAGAGTAGGAAGAGGGGAAGACCGTGGGGAAGCAGAGGGCGGAAGGATAAGACTAGCAAAGGAAAAGGAGGGGAGGGGAGGGAAGCTCCGTCCGCTCCTCCTCCTCATATTCTTGTCAAGTTGCGGCATCGGAACGCAAGGCAACAGATCGTGACTATCCCGCATGCACCCACTCCTCCCCCTGCCATCCCCACCAGCTTCGCAGCCCCCCGCGTCAGCTGCGGCAGGAGGAGGAGCAGCTCCCGCAGGTCCTTCGTGAGGGCGACTAGCATGAGGAGCAGAGCGAAGCCCGAGAGCTGCAGGAAGGAGCCTCCTCCTCCAGGAAACAGCCGCATGCTGCTGCTGTACAGGTCTCGCTTGTCCTCTGCCTTGTTCCTGAGCTGGAGAGGAGGAATGGAGGAGCCAGGCCCCACATGACGCACAGAGGATACGCTCCTGCGAAGGCGAGGGCAATGATGTAGACTGACTCGCCTCCGAGCGCGAAGAGGAGAGGAGGAACGGACGCAAGCAGAGCAGCAGCGACGCGGTCGGAGGGGGAGAGAAGATGGTGCGGGCGAGTCAGGCTGACGTCACCGGCTGACTCCGATCTCAAGATCATCCTCGACACATCTCGTTGCACCTGCACGCGCCTAGACAGACCTGGCCGCCTCTTCCCACTCGCCTCCTCCTCCTGCCGCCTGCCGCCCCTCCAGCTCACGAGGATCTCGTGGAGGTACTGGGCGATGATGAGGTAGATGCCGATGAGGGTCGTCCCGATAGCCGCGAAGGCGATGAGGCCGGTGGCTGTGGGGAGGATCGAGGAGCCGTCGCACTGCGAGAGAAGAAAGTCAACGGGGTCCATGGAGAGAGCGCCGCCGTTGGAGGGCACGAGCGCGATGCCGACGGCGCTCCATAGGAGGCAGACGAGAAGGGGGAGGAGGGAGCCGACGAGGACCGCAATCCTGATGCGGTCGGGCTTGCCGTTGAGCATGCTGCAGACTGTGGGGACGACCTGGAGGTACATGAGAATCTGTAGCATGATGGGCATCTGCAGCAGGAGCTTGTGGGGGGTGAAGGAGGAGACGAGCAGCCGCGAGAAGTTCGCCTGCCCTGCTCCCATGCCGATGATGGCCAGGAGGGAGAGGAGGACGATCATCGTGAGCACGATGTTGACCCCCTCCGTCACGCTCCCCGACCGGAAGGAGCAGTCGGGGCCAAACACGATGACGTGGAAGGCGAGGGAGAGGAGGAGGCAGCCGGCGGCGTGGGAGCGAAGGCCGAGGAGCTTGGCGATCAGACCTCCTCC
>NW_005434602.1:5436-10884 GCF_000315625.1 Guillardia theta CCMP2712 | reverse complement strand
GCCCATTGCAGCACCAGCCAGGACACGCCCAGCAGGTTTGCCAGCTGACGCCCTCCTGCAAGCGACGCGATGGCATCGATAGAAACCGTGCTCCTCCTCGTGATCCTCATCGCTCGCAACGAGAGCTCAGCAACGACCAGCCCCTGCTCGACGTCAGCTCCTTGTCTTCCTCCTCCTCCTCCTCCGCCACCGCCACCGCCACCGCCACCACCTCCTCTTCCTCCTCCTCCTCCTCCGCCGCCACCACCCTTTCCTTTCAACCCCGTCCTCCCTCCCATCCTTCTCATCTTCACCTGTGCAACGAGGTACATCCAGCATACGACCATGCCGAGCGCTGAGGGTATGAATCCTAGGTATGAACAAGCTGGCGATCAGCATGTGGGAATGAAGAATAGCCTCAAGGTTGCTGACTGAGCATCCGGTTGCTGACTGAGCAAGCGGATTTCGCAATTTTACCATCAATGTATCACACCACGGATTAGGAGAGCCGAGAACGAGTCAACACGATTGTGAAACTTCCCATATGTGTGAACACCGCAGACGCCGTGGTTCAAGTTGGGTTGGCATCAGTGATATACCACGAACAGTTTCTTCGAGTGGTGATGCCAAGGAATCATTCCTTGTTTTGAACCACCCTCTTCTTGCACTCAGGTTGTTGTGCAGACCTTCATCGGCTGCATCGCAGTACGCACGTGTCAGCAACGGTAACTTGAATGAGGGCAGAGCGGCGACAACGCGGAGAGGACAGGCGAGGCTGCCGCAAGCGAGGTACTAGCGGCCTCCCGGCAGCGAAGCAGGCGAAGTTGAAGCATCTGCTGCCATCCCGTTATCACAACATGACTGGAGAGGAATGAGGACATATGACGCATGGATTCTCTGGCACTTTGGAAATGCAGGGCGAGGACATAAACCTTTCAAACAAGTGAGGGGCACAGATTTCAAACAAGTGAGGGGCACTGATTTCTCCCCAGCAACCTCCGACGGTCGAAGGCTAAGTGATTTACGATGCCTCATCGAAGTGATAGAAAGAGAAGCAAAAGCCTTGAACATTTACAATAGCGATCCAGATCGGGAAGAAGCAGACTTCATATATCAGCAATGTGAGAATGTCTTGATGGAAGAATACGAGCGAGTCACAAGAATTCTTGGACTGGAGGCGATAGAGGGAGGATTCTCTGAGGTGTCATGGATGACTGTATCAGACCTTATGAGGCCTTCGAAGCAGGCCGCATGGATATCGCAGTCAGCTTCAAGAAGACGCAAACGGAATGAGAGATGAGCATAGCAAGGCTGTGAGATGAACGACTACTTCATGGTGTATGATCCAAGGATACCCCGCATCGAACGTAGTCAAGGCAGTCAAGGGAAGCCAGGTGCCGCAAAGGGGGGGGGGTGGCAAACCTGCCACGGTGCCCACCCCAGATTTTCCTGGGAAAATATAGGGTAGCCACAACGGTTTCTAGGATTTGTACCAGATTTGCAGTGAAGTTCGATTTTTGTACTGTGAGAGAAACGCTACTTTAGGTTATTTTCAACTAGATCTTGAATTAGTACCATGAAAGTGGAAAAGAAGGATCTATGGAGTGTACCACAAAGATCAGGAATCTCTCAAAAACAGATATTATTTGTAGTGACTACATTTCGATTCTTTGTACCAAAAGTCTGCAACTGGTAATGATGGTTGGGTCCCTGCGGTACAATCGTGGTACAAATAAGCTCCAATACAGTACTAAAGTTTGTGGGGTCGGATTTTCAAATGTCAATCTGAAAGTCCTAGCGTGTGTAAGGACGACATTTGGGTCATTTGGGTCATTTTAGAGCGAATTCTCATGAGAGTTTATGAACTTCTCCACTGATATTTGAATACTATACTGTTCTTCCACTGTTACCGCCTAAACTTGATTTTAGCAAAGACGGTCAGAATTTGAAAAATAGATTTCTGCACTGGAAAATTTCCGAAGTTCCCGCGCAAACTGAGTACCATGGCGAGTCGGAACGGGGCGCGGCAGCAGCCTTCGCAGGACGAGGACGAGGAATCAGCGGGGAAGAGGCTCGAAGATGTAGAGAGAGATTTCGAAGCTCTCACGCTAGATAACGTCCTCCAGAGGATCCAAGCTTTGGAGAAAGAGAATCAGCGCCAGAAAGAACAGTATGCGCTTGAGAAAGAACAATCAGACAAGAGGATCCAAGCTTTGGAGAAAGAGAATCAAGCTTTGAGGGCTTCCCAGGAAAAGACAGATATAGTGAACAAGATGAGACTCGGTGTTTTTGACGACCTTTCTTCTGGTAGTGTCGATCTTCCCAGTGCTCCTGCTGTATTGGGCAAAATTACTTGCGTTGCTTTCCAAGAATGTGCACTCGAGAGACTATCTGATCGCTGTGTGGCTGTGAAAGCATCAGCCTATAAAGATGGCAAGAGGGGTAACCCAGGTCCCTCCAACGAGAAAAGATTTGACTTGAAAGGTCGTGAGGTCAAATCATCTGCAATACAAGCTTCGCACTTAATCCCACACAGCTATCTATGTCGGACCGACTGGGCAGCTATTTTGCAGCATACCCTTCCCGAGGAAACGCTAAAGTCCAAAGATGTGGTTGAGAAGATTTTGTTCGGGTGTTTCGATGAGGACAACAAGTACATGCCGGGGATGGCAGAGAATCCTTACAACTTCATCAACCTGGTTGCACAACAAGCGCATCTAGACCAAAAAGCAGCTATTATGGTACTTCCGCTATTATGTCCCCAGCAGCAATGCGAGTGGAGCGGCGAAGGGTACCAAGCGATCTTAATCTGTGCAAATCAAGAAGTTTATGATGAAACTGTGTTGCGACTTGAAACAGAAGCAATCGGAAAGAATAAGTCAGGGCGGCACGATCAAGTCTCCGAGGCACAGGTTGGAGAGAAGTCTCGCCTCAAGGAGATCTGCGAGCCGATGAGGGAGGACTACTTGATCCCCAGCATTTTTCCAGGTAGTATTGCTGTATGTATTTGTAGACGGGGGCCGTACCAATGAGCCGCATCTTCTAGGTGACATGGAGAAACTTCATCAGGCTCTAGAGTACATCGAGATACTACTCAAGGATGTTGCTGCGATTCAGTGCGGTCAAGAACTGAGCCTCGAAGAGCTACTGCAGAATGCCGGAATCTCGACCAAGTCGGCACGGTGTACGAGTCTAACCAAGGTTGCTGAATGTGAAATTCTCAGGGAGAAGTTGAGAGCAGAGAAAATGGTCAAGACATTCAAGGGACTGGAATCTACAACCGAGGAGATTGTTTGTTTCCGCTTAATAAGGTTCAAAGGGAGCAGTCCCGAAGAGGCTGAGGTTCATCTACACCAAGCTCCGCATCCTCTGCTTCTCTCGCTTCGTTCGATGAACGCCATCACGAATCACTGTTACGGAGACTTGGCAAACAACGTCACAAGATTACTTCTCATGTCCTGTTACAGCAGCTTGGACGAAGGAATGGATTTCGACTGCGAGCATTGCTTACGAAACGCGTTTGGCTTGGAATACGACGAGGAGGCGAAATATGTGATGGGGCGTGATGGGCCTGAAATTGTGTATTGCAATTCCGTTTCTGTAAGGAGTTCAGAAAACAGTCCGGAGGCATCACAGTTTTCGGCCGAAAAGTCTTGTGGGTCTGGTACAAGCGCATCATCCAGAACGACTCAAGATTCGGAGACTTGCGCTGCGAGTACTGTTCCAAGGGACCTGTTTGGTGGCTCCGATGAAGAATCTGTACCCGGCTAGAAAAAGATTTTAGTACCGCCTTCTGCCGCCGCGCGGACTCTTCAGGCCCTGTTTCAAGGCGAGGCCCTGACTCTTCAGGCTCGGCAGCACTGCATGAGTCGGGTTCTCGGTCCATAGTACTTCTCCTTCAAGTAGTAAGCACTATGAATAGTTTGGTCGATACAAATATCCGTACTCAACTTTGCGGGCCATTCCCCGGGCCCTCAGGCTCCATGCCCAACATGCACTGCTTTTGTTCTGCAAAGATTCCACTAGATCTGTTCCGAGGCTTCCCAACGGTTTGAGGGGACCGATGCGCTTCCATTCTCCGACTCCATCAATCTCCCCCTGTTGCCATAGGTGCCATTCCTGCACTGCCGCAACATCCGGGTCACTGACGGTGATACTTGAGATGCTTGATTTTCGTGAGCCTTCCAATCTCCTCTTTCCATCTCTCTCTTCTAGAGAGGACGGCAAGCCCTGAGACTGACTCTCTGAACGGAAGAAAAGATAGAAAGATAAAGCAAAGAGTTATTCAACCTCGAAACACTTTGTCGCGGCATCCCCGCAATGGCCCGGCGCATTGCGCCGTAGCTCCATTCGCTCCTCCTCCTCATATCTGTCAAGTTGCGGCATCGGAACGCAAGGCAACAGATCGTGACTATCCCGCATGCACCCACTCCTCCCCTGCCATCCCCACCAGCTTCGCAGCCCCCCGCGTCAGCTGCGGCAGGAGGAGGAGCAGCTCCCGCAGGTCCCTCGTGAGGGCGACTAGCATGAGGAGCAGAGCGAAGCCCGAGAGCTGCAAGAAGGAGCCTCCTCCTCCAGGAAACAGCCGCATGCTGCTGCTGTACAGGTCTCGCTTGTCCTCTGCCTTGTTCCTGAGGCTGGAGAGGAGGAATGGAGGAGCCAGGCCCCACATGACGCACAGAGGATACGCTCCTGCGAAGGCGAGGGCAATGATGTAGACTGACTCGCCTCCGAGCGCGAAGAGGAGAGGAGGAACGGACGCAAGCAGAGCAGCAGCGACGCGGTCGGAGGGGGAGAGAAGATGGTGCGGGCGAGTCAGGCTGACGTCACCGGCTGACTCCGATCTCAAGATCATCCTCGACACATCTCGTTGCACCTGCACGCGCCTAGACAGACCTGGCCGCCTCTTCCCACTCGCCTCCTCCTCCTGCCGCCTGCCGCCCCTCCAGCTCACGAGGATCTCGTGGAGGTACTGGGCGATGATGAGGTAGATGCCGATGAGGGTCGTCCCGATAGCCGCGAAGGCGATGAGGCCGGTGGCTGTGGGGAGGATCGAGGAGCCGTCGCACTGCGAGAGAAGAAAGTCAACGGGGTCCATGGAGAGAGCGCCGCCGTTGGAGGGCACGAGCGCGATGCCGACGGCGCTCCATAGGAGGCAGACGAGAAGGGGGAGGAGGGAGCCGACGAGGACCGCAATCCTGATGCGGTCGGGCTTGCCGTTGAGCATGCTGCAGACTGTGGGGACGACCTGGAGGTACATGAGAATCTGTAGCATGATGGGCATCTGCAGCAGGAGCTTGTGGGGGGTGAAGGAGGAGACGAGCAGCCGCGAGAAGTTCGCCTGCCCTGCTCCCATGCCGATGATGGCCAGGAGGGAGAGGAGGACGATCATCGTGAGCACGATGTTACCCCCTCCGTCACGCTCCCCGACCGGAAGGAGCAGTCGGGGCCAAACACGATGACGTGGAA
>NW_005434602.1:4253-4594 GCF_000315625.1 Guillardia theta CCMP2712 | reverse complement strand
GCTGTTTGTCATGCAGCAGCAAGCTGTGGTCTGCTGGGGCTCCAGGGAGAGCAGAGCAAAGAGGAGCAGAGAGAAGGAGAGAGAGAGCGAAGGCGATGCGGCGAGTCGGAGTCGCCATGTCGTGCAAGTATGCGATGATAGGATAGTCGGTTCCAACCTTCAAGTCCTTCGCATCGCTGGGGAACAAACTTCGATCAGAATCATGAAGGACCTCGCGCACGACATTTTCATTTTCATCATTATTATCATATAACTGTGCTGATAACACGCAAAACGCTTCTCCTTGATCACAACCTTGCAAGGCATTTCCCTTTCGAGTGACAAAAGTTCACGGAGGGAGT
>NW_005434602.1:2977-4153 GCF_000315625.1 Guillardia theta CCMP2712 | reverse complement strand
CATCATGGCATCCTCTGGAACATTCAGCAATAGTTTCGTAGACAGTTAAAAATCTTCTCAATCCTTTTTCCCATCCCTGATCCTCCCAATCCTCCTCCATGTTGATGCAATAACCTCTGCTGTACACGTTACGATCGATCTATCTGATCGCTTCCTTTCCCTTCCCATCTTCGACATCTCATCGTCTCTCTGCCCTGATGATCTCTCCTCATAGTTTTTCAGCATCACTTCTCCGATCCCTCCCTCCCTCCTCCACCTCCTCCCTCCTCCTCCTCCTCCTCCTCAACTTGCGATGCTTCGATCCCATACATTGTCTTTCGTACCCTTTGCCTTGTATCACTACCCCCTTGATGCACCAATACCACCCCACCCCTGAACTGACCTCAACAATAATACACCACCCCAATGATAACGGATAGTACCCCTGATTTATCCACTACCCCTACCCCTACCCCTACCCCTACCCCTACGATCCCTAGTTTGCTCCGCCCCTCCCCAACTTCCACCGGTCTTCCTGTAAAGTACTACCCACCCTCTGTACTCACATTCCCCTGAACTACCCACCCCTACTTTCCACTCCTACTTTACCTTAAAAAGTACCCTACCCCACTGGAGATATTCTACCTTTGCCATCACCCCACCTCTGGATAGGTATATAAAAATACCGGTGTATGGATACTCGAAACACTACCCTACCTCGAGGTCCCTCAAGCATGAAGAAAGGACCCCACCCTCTATTTGCACGGCTACAACATGACCCCACCTCAATTTCGTACCTCTCAATTAGAATGCCACTAGCACCCCTCCCCAGTATCCACTACCTACCCCATTATACATCACTACCCCACATTCAACCTATAAAGCACCCTACTAAATTACAGATCCTACTACCCTACCCCATAGATCTCGACTACCCCATCCTACTGTATTAATGTCTTCACGTGACTACACCCCCAATATCATCATCCCCCTCATACACCTTTTCTCTTCCCCACCTCCCCCACCCGTTCGTCGTAGTTTTAAACGGTGCAGAGTGGAGGGAGGAGGGGAGGGAGGGGAGGGAGGGGAGGGAGGGAGGGAGGGAGGGAGGGAGGGAGGGAGGGAGGGAGGGAGGGAGGGAGGGAGGGAGGGGAGGGAGGGAGGGAGGGGAGGGAGGGAGGGAGGGAGGGAGGGAGG
>NW_005434602.1:0-1645 GCF_000315625.1 Guillardia theta CCMP2712 | reverse complement strand
CGGGATCAAGGGAGAGGAAAGTTTGGGTGATTGCGATGGTAAGGGATCACTAGATGCGCTTCTTGCTGGGAGGAGGATTCGCCTGCTGTACAATCTTCACATCCTGAGGAGATCGCCGCAGTCCTGTGTAGAAGTGAAGGAAAGTGAGTGAGAGGTAAGTGAGAAAAGGAGGAGGAGGAGGAGGAGGATAATTAATGGTGTAAGACTAAACGACCAACCTCTGAGCGCCTCCTTCACTTCTTCTTCGACGTGCCTGGCGTGATGTGCGAGAGGCAACGAGAAAATCGCAGGAGCTCTGAAGAACCGAAGTGAGGAGAAGAGGGGAAGGAAGTAGCGAGCGTGAAGGCGAGGAGGAGGCGAAGTGAGGGGAAGGGGGAGGAGGAGAGGAGGGGGTGAGTGAGTGGGGAGGGAGGAAATCGAAACCTGTGGATGATGATAAGAGCAGGAGGACGAAGGTTCTGTTTGACGATGCTGTAAAAGTATGTGAGTCAGGCGAGGGAGGGGAGGGAGGGGAGGTATAAGAGGGTGGGAGGAGGATATTTCACCGCAAGAATGTCTTTACTGTCCTCATCCTCCTGTTGAGTCGAAGAACTTCTCTGGTCTCGAGCTGGTACTCTACTCGACTCATCTGCAATGAAGGAGGAAGAAAGAGAGGAGCAAGGGGAGTGTAGGGGGGGCGGAATAGGAGGAGGACGACAGAGTTAGGACGACGAACAAGTGGTTAAGCGGGAGAGCACATTCGAGGAGGAAGAACAAGGAAGGGAGAGGGTAGAGAGGAGCAACAAGTATGAGAAGGGAGAAGGGATGAAAGGAAGGAACGGATGAGCAGGAGCAGGAGAGAGGGAGCGCGAGAAGGGGAGGGGAGCAGACAAAGGTTATGAGCCTCACAAAGAGTCGATGATGTCGGGCGTAGCACATCTCAGCTGCTGCCTCGAGGGGATGCAAGCGAGCAAAGGAAATCTTGTGATACCTTGAGAGATGATGAGAGAGGAGAGAGGAGAGAGGAGAGAGGAGGGGAGGGGAGGGGAGGGGAGGGGAGGAGAGGGGAGGAGAGGGTTCGGTGGTTCAGTTGAGTGACCTTGTGATGGAGCTGAGGAAGAAGTTTCGAAATGCCATGAAGTCCTTCATGCAATCCTGCGAGGAGGATGAGAAGAAGGAAGGAAGAAGGAGATGTAGGGGGGAGGACCGATGATCTAGGGAGAAGGAATGAGGAGGAGGAAAGAGAAAGCTGGTGGTGATGGTGTTGGCGGAAGAGGATGAGGAAGAGGGGGAGGAGGAGGAGGAGAGGGGAGAGATGAAGCATTCTGAGGAGGAGGAAGAGGTACATGGCGAAGTTGTCTTGGCGGCCTCTTGTTGCTCATAACAATCTGCTTCATAATTAATGTTGGACCTGCCGCTCCTCTTTCTCCTCCTCCTACCGCTACCAAGTTGCGAACAGCAAGCGGAAACGCTTCTGAAAGGACGAGAATGAGTCCAAAGCAGAACAGCAAGGAGAGAAGCAGGAGGGAGGAGGGGAGAGGGGGGGGGGGGGGGATGGGAGGGAAAGGGGAGGGAAGGGAGGGGGGAGGGGAGGGAGGGGAGGGGAGGGAGGGAGGGAGGGAGGGAGGGAGGGAGGGAGGGAGGGAGGGAGGGGAGGGGAGGAGGA
>NW_005434603.1:435236-442853 GCF_000315625.1 Guillardia theta CCMP2712 | reverse complement strand
GAGCTAGGCCATGTGTCCCTGGATCATTGGGACCAAGTCACAGTCAAAATGGTAAGCAGGAGGTGGTCGCCAGAACCTCCGCGACGGTTGGGGGTCTTACGCTCCGGCAGGAGGTGCCGGGACTCGCGTAGTGGCAGAAGGTGCAGTGCCTGAGGACCGTGCTAGGGAGCAGCATGCCACTAAACACAAAGGATCAGGCTTTGTTGGGGAGGCCGAGCAAGCTAGATGTTCCGTGTCTCTCCTCGTCCTAGGAAATCGTCGTCTCGCCTCATCTTCTACTTTCCCCTCTCTGTCTGTCTGTCGCAATAGGTCTCTGTCTATCTCTCGATCTCTCACTCTCCCTCCCTCCCTCCCTCCCTCCCTCCCTCTCTCTCTCTCTCTCTCTCTCTCTCTCTCTCTCTCTCTCTTGCTCGTCACCTGCGACAGCCCCTTGCCCACCCAGTCTTCCTCCTCTTCGAGCTCCTCCAGCGCCTTGACGCTGCCATGACCGATGGCATAGAAGAATGTCGAGCTCTCGAAGATGATGGATACGAGAAGAAGCATCAGCCAGAACCTGTCTTTACCTCGCTTCGTTGTCTCCTCCTCCCTTGCTCTCAGAAGGCTTGCTGCGTTTGCCCTGGGCTTCACCCTCCCCTCCCTTCCAGATTTCTCCTCCTCAGCCGCTTCGGGCAACCTGCTTGTCGGAGCAGGGGCGTCTGTCCAGTCTTGAGGGTGCAGGAGCGTCTCGCTGTCTCTACCCCCAACATCCGAATCCCCTCCCCCCACCAGCGCGTGTTGGTCTCCTCCATCTGTCTCTGCGGCACACCTTTCCCCTTCCTCTATCTCCACGAGCATCTCCTTACCTTCCTTCCCGTTCTCTCTACTCTCTCTCTTGCTCTCCTCCCCCTCCCCCTCCTCCTCTGCCAGCAGCCTTGCCACCCCCTCCAGCGCCTTCTCCGCCATGGTCAGGCCCCTTCCCCGCTCATACCATTTGAAAGCGTTATAAACACCGTTACAAAGACTCAGACGGCGCGCCGCGGCCCGGGGCGGGCCCCGGCGCCGACCGACCGAGTCTCGGCCGGGCGTCCGATCCGAACCGTCACGGCCGGGGCCCCCGCGTGTCGGAGGCGGCCTGGTGACGGCTGTTGAAGGCGGCCCACGTAGTACCTGGTCCCAACTCAATCCGCCGGCGGATGACTCCCGGAGTCCCGCCGGATGATCCCGGACTCGATCAGTGCCTGGACCGTGACTGGACGGTGACGGTCGGTCCGACGGTCGCACAGGCGGCTCAGTCACTCGGCTGCAACCGTGGGCGAAAAACTTCATTGGCCCGTACGGTCACGCAGATTGCCAGGCTTGAGCCGAATCCACATCTGAGTCCCAGCACACTGTAGTCTCAGTGAAGATCCATCCGTGAAAGTTCAACGAGTCGGATCTGAACTAAATGATCGATAACTTGAACAGCAAAAAAGTGTCGGAGATAGCCTCGTTGACTCTCACCACTCGGAATCGAACCAAGGACACTCTGATGTCTGCGAATCTCTACAGTCAGATGCTCTGCCAACTGAGCTATGGTGAGCCACTCCGATGGGGACCAAGGTACAGGCAGGGTATAAGTAACCCGATGACGTCAGCAGAGAACGAGAGGGGCTGAGGGGGGAGGGGGGGGACGGAGGTCAGGGGGAGGAGGGGTATCATATCATATCGACTCTCTTGCACTTGGCAAAACCTTGAAGGTCCCACGGGTCCACGTCATCGCCTCAAGAAGTCGTAAGACGCAACGATCCGTGATGTATACCAGGGGGTTCGAGGTGGATAAATGAGGGGTGGGGGGTGGCCGAAGTCAGAAATAGAAGTTTTTCGATCCTTCGCCCCCCCGTCACTCCCTCCCGGTCCTTCCTGCTCCTGCTCCTGCTCCTACTCCTGATCCTGATCCTGATCCTACTCCTGATCCTGCTCCTGATCCTGCTCCTGATCCTGCTCCTGCTCCACCTGCTCCACCTTGGATCCTGCTCCTCCATCTCCCCCATTTGCTTGCTCATTATCATCCACTCCTGTTTCAGTCTTGATCATCGTCTCCTTCAGTCTTAAACGTTCTGGTGTTCAACGTCTTGTGATCCTTTGCCTCTAACAGCACACCAGCATCATTATGTTTGTTTCTCTTACTCTTTCTCTTTCTTCTCGACCATTTTCTTTTCTATTTCGCGATTTCCTCTACTTGTAAATCAAATTCGAATGATGTCGTCACTTCTCTGAATCTCGCCTCTTCTCAAGTCTTCCTGTCTTGCGCATCGTTGGTCTGCTTATTGAAGGAAACCCAACAAGGTCT
The DNA here is from genome assembly GCF_000315625.1 of Guillardia theta CCMP2712. Classification (NCBI taxonomy): domain Eukaryota; class Cryptophyceae; order Pyrenomonadales; family Geminigeraceae; genus Guillardia; species Guillardia theta. The sequence goes on along the minus strand of NW_005434603.1, from coordinate 440,545 downwards.
TTAAAGTTACAAGAGCTTGAAAACATCCCTGACCTCTGATTCACCTGTGACTCAGACTAACATGTCCCAACTCCTCGCTCAAACACACAAGAACTCAAACGGATGAAGCATGATTGCTTGGCGAGTGAATCTGCGTACCGATACACATCCCAGCTACTCTAGTCCAGAGATGCTCTGAGCAGCTTGGATAGGATGAACATGATATGTCGTGACTGCAAGGAAGTGAAGGAGCTTGTTGTACTCTGGACTCATACCGGACGCCCCTTGGACGTAGCGTAAGGATATAGGATGATGATGCCAGATCGCTGCAGTGGTGCTGCTGATCTGATGAGTGTGTGCGCTTAATAAACAGAGATCCTAAAATCATCTGAGCTCAACATCTCACGCAAGGTTGTGTATACAACAGAGCTCGACAGCGAAGAAGCGAGCGGATCGGGCATGAAACATGGCGAGCCCAGCTGCACTCCATCTGAAGCTCATCTGGCAACATCCTGCAACAAAGGATCTCTCCGACTTGTCGTCTCCGTCAAGTTGACTTCCTTTACCTCCCCCCCCCCCCCTCCTTCTTCCGTGTGACTTCCCTCCAAACAACCTGCACCTTCGAAGCAGCGAGTCTCAACATTTCTCTTCCTCGCGCTCTCTCCAACATCAGTCAACTGCACACTGTGCAGGAGCAATGTGCAAACCCTTGCTTGAGCCGCAACCCCATCTCGTCGAGCTACTTGGAGCTCGAATGGGTTGCACTGCTGAACAGATAGCAGCCCACCAGCTCGACTCTCTTGCTCACCTTCTGACATCAACATGGTCACTTTGACCTGCCCTCCTTCCCCTGAGCTGTCACAAGTCTTCCTTGCTCCTCCTGCTCCTCCTCCTGCTGCTCCTGCTCCTGCTCCTGCTCCTGCTCCTGCTCCTGCTCCTGCTCCTGCTCCTCCTGCTCCTGCTCCTGCTCCTGCTCCTCCTGCTCCTGCTCCTGCTCCTCCTGCTCCTGCTCCTCCTGCTCCTGCTCCTCTTCCCTCTTCCTCCCTCCTCTCTGCTCTCCTGATCCCTCCCACACGGTTGAGTACCCCCTGCAAAGAGTGAATATTTTGAGGTGAGGGTGGGTGGGGTAGTCCCCCTAAGCTTTGTCATGGTCGGAGACGTGGAGTCGAGGAAACGATGGCTGAAGCAGCAAGGTGAAGGAGGAGGAGGGAGGGAGGGAGAGCGAGGGAGAGGGAGAGGGAGAGAAGAAGAGAGAGGTGGGAGAGAGGAGGGAGGATGGAGGGTCACTTGACAGAGTTTGCAGTGCTGGCGGGAGGAGGAGTCGATACCATGAAGGAGGTAGGGGAGATGGCAGTAAGTGACAAGGACTGGAGCGTGAGGGAGGCTGCGGTGAAAGCTCTGGTCAAGTTGTCGCCAAAGGGCGAGGACACGCCACATCATGTGAGTAGGAAGAGAATAGCAGAGGGGCAGAGGGGCAGAGGGCGAGGAGGGACGATGAGGCTAGGTGGAGGAGGGAGGGAGGGAGGGAGGGAGGGGGAGGGGAGGGATGAGAGGGAGGGAGGAGAGGATGGGGGAAGGAAGAGGAGTCACGAGGTGTTGTAGGTGATCGCCATCCTGTCTGAGTGCCTGAAGGACGAGAACGAGCGAGTGCGCATGGCAGCAGAAGTTGCGCTGGGGTTGGAGGGAGCAAGAGACCTGGAAGCACATTTGTTCTCCTGGGGCAGGGTGGAGGGAGGGAAGACGGGAGCAGGAGAGACGAAGGGGGAAGAGAAGAAGGCGGGGAGAATCGGAAGCAGGTAGAGGAGAAGACTTCACCGAAAGGTAAGTGGAGGAGCAGAGAGATGATGATGATGAGGTGATGGTGGAGGAAAGTGGGCGGCGGAGGGGGGGAGGGGGGGGGACAGGAGGGAAGAAGAAGAGAGGAGGAGGAAGAGGAGGGGGATGGGGAGGGGGAGAGAGACAGGAGGGAGAAGAAGGGAGGAGGAGGAGTAAAGGAGGTCTGAAAGGGGAAATCAGGAAACCGGAGGATGGAGGAAGCAGCTGTCGTGAGGCTGAGAGGTGATGGAGATGTTCATGTTGTCGAGTGAGAGCAAGACAGGAAACGAGAAGTACAAGCAGGGGAAGTGGGAGGAGGCCAAACTGCTGTACCAGAAGTCTCTTGCGATGCTGCTGGCCATGCAGGAGGAAACGAAGAAGAATGAAGACATGGGGAAGAGAGAGGAGGAGGAGGAGGAGGAAGAGGAAGCGCGTCAGTCGTTCTCCTCTGAAGCACAAGAGTTGATCCTCTCCTGCCTTCAGAACCTGGCGGCAGCTTGTCTCAAGACTCGTGAGTTTGAAGAGGTGCTGCTGAAGCCTCCCCTTCTCCCCCTCCCTCTCCTGCCTCCTTCTCCCCCTCCCTCCTCTCCCTCCTCCTCTCCCTCCTCCTCTCCCTCCTCCTCTCCCTCCTCCTCTCCCTCCTCCCCCTCTTACTCTCCCTCCTCCTCCCCCTGCTCCCCTCCCTCCTCCTTGCTCTCTTCTTCCTTTTCCCTCCATCCTCTCCTCCTTCCCCCCCTTTCCCTCCCTCCCCCTCTCTTTCCTTCTGCTCTCTCCACCCCTTTATCTCTTCGCTTGCTCCCTATATGACCTTCCCGCAGGTTCTTCGCTTCTCCTCCCTGGCGCTGCAGAGGCAGCCGTTCCTTCCCAAGGCTCTCTACCGACGAGCCCTCGCCCTCTCCGAGCTCCAGCGATGGGATCAGTGCTGTGATGACTTGAAAGAGGTAGAACTCTTCCTCTCTTCCCTCCTCCCTCCCTCCTCTCCCTCCTCCCTCCTCTCCTCCCACCCACTCCCTTCTCTCCCTCTTCCTCCTTCAACCTCTCGTGTTTGTTTTCTCTGTCTGAGTCAGTTGCAGCTGCAGAGAGTGTCTCGTGTGAGGGACGCGAACGTCGAGAAGCTGCTCAAGCAAGCAGAAGAGAAGAGGGAGAAGAGGATAGAGGAGGAGGATAAGAAGGGAGAGGAGGAGAGAGAAGAGGATGAGAAGGGAGAGGAGGAGCGGGAAGGGAAGGAGGAGCAAGAAGCGACTTCAATCTTCTCATGGGGAAAACTTCCGGGTCACCACATGTCGACCAGCAAAGGAGGGGGAGAGGGGAAGGTGCGAGGAAGCCTTGCAGAGGAGGAGGCGAAGAGAGACGGGGGGGTCAAGGAGGGAGAAGGAGTTTCTCTTGACGCCTGGGCAGCGACTTTTGCCTCCATGGGAAGCGGACGAGATGAAGTAGCGAGAAGGTGAGGGAAGAGGAGGAGGAGGAGGAGGAGGAGGAGAGGACGGACGGACCGACTGACTTGTTGGTCAGTTGTGTGTCTAACGAGAAAGTGAAAGAGGACACGGACAAGAGGAGGAGCAAAGAGAAGCAGGAGGAACAACAGAGCAAAGAGCAGGAGGAGGAGGAGGAGGAGGAGGAGGAGGAGAGTTTCTTTCCGGTGGCATACAAGGAGCCAAACTTGCGGGATCGCGCTCCAGCCATTTGCTACAAGAATGCGAGAGGTGAGAAGAGGAAGAGAGGACAGGGGAAAGATGGAGAGGACACGGAAGATGAGGAGCGGGAGGAGGAGCGGGAGGAGGAGCGGGAGGAGGAGCGGGAGGAAGAAGAGGAGGAGAGAGGGATAGGAAGGTGACCTTGACTTGAGCAGAAACGCGCTGGACGACGCTTGAGATCATGGGAGCTGGACTGAACAACTACGGACAACTAGGGTTGGGACACGGGGACGAGGTAGGAGCAGGAGCAGGAGCAGGAGCAGGAGCAGGAGCAGGAGCAGGAGCAGGAGCAGGAGTGGGAGTGGGAGTGGGGGTGGGAATGAAATCTGTGCAGGTGTTGTCATTCACAGGAGGAGGGGTGAAGGCGTGGGAGGTAGCAGGAGGAGAAGCTCACTCGATCGTCGTGCTGGAGGACGAGGAGACGCTGCTGTCGGTGGGCTGCAACGAGAGCGGGCAGCTGGGCAGGAAGGGAGGGAGCAGCTGGAGGTGGGAGAGGGTGGAGCGAAGGTGGGAGGAGGGGATGAAGGTGCGGATGGTGGCGTGCGGTCAGAGTCACACGCTGCTCCTCCTCTGGTGCGATGAAGTCTTCGGGTGGGGCGACAACTCGATCGGGCAGCTCGGGGTGGGAGGAGGAGACGACAAGGAGCAACGAACAGAAGTTGCTGAGCCAATCAAGGTGAGGAGGAGGGAGGGAGGCAGGCAGGAAGCAGGAGGCAGGAGGCAGGAGGCAGGAGGCAGGAGGCAGGAGGCAGCGAGGGAGGCGAGGGAGGCGAGGGAGGAGGCAGGGGGCAGGAGGCAGGAGGCAGGAGGCAGGCGGCAGGGGGCAGGCGGCAGGAGGCAGGGGGCAGGAGGCAGGAGGCAGGAGGACGAGGAGGCGAGGAGGCGAGGAGGCAGGAGGCAGGAGGCAGGAGGCAGGAGGCAGGAGGCAGGAGGCAGGAGGATAAGGCTCTTGGTGCAGGTGGAGAGCATGTGCGGGAGGAGGATCAGTCTGTTGGCGTGCGGCGCGTGTCATTCTCTCTTCCTCTCCTCCTCCGGCATCGTCTGGGCGTCAGGCGCAAACTCGAGAGGCCAGCTGGGCCTCTCCTTCCTCTCCCCCCGCGAACTCTCAGCTCGTCAACTGCCGCCGCCGCCGCAACGAGACAAGCGAGAAGAGGAGGAGGAGGCGAGGGTGACGTTCATAGCCTGTGGCAGCCACCACTCAGTAAGAAAAAGCATGGAGGATGGGGAGGAGGAGGCGGAGGTGGGGTGAACAGCACAACGATGGGAAGGAGGAGGAGGAGGAGGAGGAGGAGGAGGAGGAGGATGGTGCTGATGATGTTGCAGGTGTTACTGCTGGGCGACAGCTCGCTCTGCTGCTGCGGCGATAACTCGAGGGGTCAGCTGGGAATCCCCGCCGTGAGGTTGTCAAACTTTGCTGGGGAAGAGCTTGACAAGTGCCGAGCAGCTGCGAAGACAAGCTGAGAACCGTGGAAATGTGGAAGGGGAGGAGAGGAGGAGGAGGAGGAGGAGGAGGAGAGAGGCTGCGAGTTAAGCAGGTAGGGCAGGAGGATACCGGGGAGGAGTGACGAGATGCAGGTGGCATGCGGACGACGACACACGATGGTGCTGAGCGAAGACGGAGAGGTAGAAGGAGGATCGAGGGAGGGAGCAGAAGCAGCAGCAGCAGCAGCAGCAGCAGCAGCAGCAGCAGCAGCAGCAGACCTTCTGGCTGACATTCGGCAGGTCTTTGCAACTGGGCGATAACTTCGCAGGGTCAGTTGGGGATAGAAAGCTCTTTGTTCCTCGTCTCTCCCTTCGTCACATAACATCACCTGGACTGGG
>NW_005434603.1:429234-434530 GCF_000315625.1 Guillardia theta CCMP2712 | reverse complement strand
GTCTCGAGGCGAGGGAACGAGGGCATCGCGTCAACACACTTGGGGATCGGCCGTTCACGAAAGTAATCATGCCTGGAGAAAACCAACTAAGTACCTGCTCCTGCTCCTGCTCCTGCTCCTGCTCCTGCTCCTGCTCCTGCTCCTGCTCCTGCTCCTGCTCCTGCTCCTGCTCCTCCAAGCCGAACCCTTCTTCTTCTCTCCTTCCTGCCCCCCCTCTCTGCCTCTCCCCGCATCCTCCTCCTCACTTGATCGCTTCCCGCGCGCTGGGCCGTTTGTCCGGGTCGTAGGTGAGCAGGCTGTTGAGGAGCTCCCGGCCCTGCAAGGCCCCAGCTCAGAGGGCGGAAGGGAGAGGGGGGGATGCGGGACCGCAGAGGAGAGGGAGGGGAAGCGCTGGGAAATGTTGTTGTAGGGCTGATGAGGGATGGAGAAGAGCGCGAGGTGCGGGAGACTGTCAGGACGTGAGTTCTCCTCCTCCTGACCTCCATGACACAACAGCACCTGCTGTATCCTGGCCAGATGGTCTCGTTCGGAGATCCAAGAAGCTGCAACAGGTTTGAGGAAGAGAGGAGAGGAGAATGTGAGAAGCAGGAAGGGGAGGAGAGGGGGGTGGAGCAGGAAGGGGAGGAGGAGGGGGGAGGGAGCAGGGAGGGGAGGGGAGGGGATGGACCTCGTAAGTGAGCAAGAGCTGCTCCCTCTCGTTCCTGCCTGGAAGGATGGGCGCATGCAGTAGCAGCTCGCCCATGATCCCCCCGCATGCCCACAGATCGATGGCGGACGAGTAGGTCTTGGCCCCGAGCAGCAGCTCCGGCGCGCGGTACCAGAGGGTCACGACCTTCGGGGTGTAGGGGACGAGGGGGGTGCCGAACTCGCGAGCGAGGCCCAAGTCGCAGAGCTTGAGGGAGCCATGGGAGTAGAGGAGGTTCGACATCTTGATGTCCCGGTGAAGCACCCATTGCTCGTGCATGAACGCTACCGCATCCAGTAGCTGCAGCAGCAGCCGCTTCACCTCGCCCTCGGAGAAGGGAGGGGAGGGAGACGAGTCGAGGAGGCTCGCCAGGTCATGGTCGCAGTACTCGAAGACAAGGAAGACGCGATCGGGTCTCGGGCCCACTGCTACGTCGATTAGGGAGACGATATGGGGATGGCGGAGGCGGCGGAGGAGCGCGATTTCTCGGAGAGCTGTCAGGGGGAATCCTTCCTTCTCCTTCTCCATCCTCACCCTCTTCAGCGCTCGCGCATGTCCAGTCGTCTCCTCCTGAGCACTGAAGACTTCGCCATACGAGCCTTCTCCTCGCTTCCCTCCTCTCGCATACCCTCCCACGCTCACACTCCCTCGCACCTCCATGGCTCCACCACCCCGACTTCCTCCACCCCCTTTGCGAGGTTATCACCCGTACATTTTGACTACCTACCCCTACCTATCCCCTTGCTCCTCATGTAGTACCCTCGCATATCACAAACGGATCAGAATACACCCCTCCAAATGCCTGTGTAAAAACATCAAATTAGGGGTACAATTTCAAGTATGACCCCACGATATATTGACACACCACCCCTTGTAGTGACCCCACCCTGACAACAGAATTTCTTTTCTACCCACCCACTCTTCAAATATGCTGTGGTGTACCCCTCCTTTTGCTTTATCTTTGATAGGTGGGGGTAACTTTTATTTTACTTTTATCGAGTAAAATTGGACCCACCATGCATAATTATCATAATTAGGAGGGGTATACATTTAACCCTACCCCCTCTATGTGAGATTATTGTGTAATTTATGGGGTAGGGGGTGATCATTTGGTTGTGGCCTCATACCGCCCGTTGTCTCTTGGGCGAAGGCGACGAGCGTCATGTGGGGGGGGAGAGAGGGAGGGAGGGAGGGGAGGGGAGGGACAGAGACAGAGACAGAGACAGAGACAGAGAGACAGAGAGACAGAGAGACAGAGAGACAGAGAGACAGAGATAAGGGTAGAGGAGGAGGGAGGAGAGAGATATGAGAATGATAGAAAAGAAGGAGCGAAGAAAAGAGAATGAGGCGATATCAGACTCGGCAAGTATGATCGGCAGGGAGAGTTCGAGACACCAGAGGAAGGCAGGAATAGACGATAGTAGTCGACTTAGCAGATACAGGAGGGTGATGATTAGCCTATGCACAACCCCTGGTCTCATCTTCTTTCTCCTCCTCGCTGCATCTCTCACACACCATCTTTCATGGTCTCATTCTCGTTCAACTATGGCTCTTTCTCGTACGGCCAATCATTGCTGAACGTCTGATGGAGCTGGTTTCCAGGTTGACAGCTGCTGGGCATGTTGTAAAGTCCCTGCTCTAGAGACAGACCAGCAAGATGACTCAACTGGCGATGCTCGTGCTGGCGATGGCCATGGTCGGAGGGGCTGAAGCGACCTGCTGTGGAGATGCGACGAGGGAGGGGACTTACGTTCAGCTCAACGGAAGCTCTCTGCTGACGACAGGAGCCGGAGCAGACGCGCTGTACAGCTCTTCCTTCACCGTCCAGCTCTTCTTGAAGCTCAGCGAGTCTGCGGTACCTCAGCCCGTGATCGGGTGCATGAACGCGACGGAGACGAGGGGATGGCGTGTGAGCTGCTCGTCCTCTCAGTGCTGCTTCAGCGCCTACGTGGAGGGCTCCTCCTCCCCTGCCCTCCGCTCTTTCTGCGCGAATGATCTCTCCCTCACCAACTGGACGCACCTGACGGTTCGGTTCACCGCCAGCGCCTCCTTCATCCCCGGAGTCACCAGCAGCAGACGCCCAGCTGCCGCGTCTCTCTTCGTGGATGGGGTCAAAAGGGCGGAGGCATCGTGGGGGGACCCGGGAGTGATCTGGAGAAAGGAGAGCTACGTCGGTTACCCTGCCCTCACGGTCGGAGGGTCGCGGGACTGGGACGCGGAATCAAGGAGCTTCATGGTGGGAGACGTGGACGAGCTGCGAGTGTGGAACGAGTCGATACCCGACCAGCAGATCCTCGACTCCGCCTTCGAAGTCGCTGCCTGCCCCTCCTCCTCCTCCTCCTTCAACCGCGTCGCGTCGATCACAAGCCTTTCCAACCTCATCCTCTACCTTCGGAACCCGCAGCAACCCTCGCAGTCCAACTACAATCAGCTGCAAGGCTCCTCCCTCTCCCTTTCCTTGTCCCCGGCTGGGTCGAGCATCCAGGTCGGCAGCGGTGGGCTGTACATGCACAAGTCACCCGTGATCGAGCTCAGCCCCAGCAGCCGGGGGGTTCTGTTCAGCGCCTTCACCCCTCAGTCTGACACCTCCATCTCCTTGGCAGCCCTCGCCTCACAGCAAGAGGTCTGGTGCCCTCCTCCTCATCATCATCATCACCATCATCATCATCCCCATCGCCTCCTCGTCCTCCCCCCTCGTCCTCTCTTGGCTGACTCGTTTCCCTTCAGATGGCCTATGTCGACCTTCTCGTGCGCGACCCCAACTACGACGACGTGCTCGCGCTCACATCCCCGCTCAAGTTCATCGCTCACAACACCAGCAGCATCTCCTACTTTTCATGTCTCGATCGCTTCCTTGGCTTCTCCCGTATGGAGGCCTACGACGCTGTCGATGGGCCCGACCAGGACGGCTGGGTCTCCTTCGCGGGTGTTAGCGGCTACGACGCTCTGTCAGCTGGAGGTGTGCTGAATGCCGTGACCAACTCGCCGCTTGACAGCGCCGGCGTCGCCTCCCAGTTCGTCCACCTGGGGCAGAACCTGGCGAGCTCGGGCTATCTTCCCCCTCATACCCAGACTCAGTCGCAGATAGTCCTGCGGGTAGTTATGGCTCACAACCTCTCGGCAGACTGGTGGGTCCCGCAGGCCGGCTACGAGCTCGTCTCCTCCCTTGCGAGCTTCTCCCGCTGCTCGGGTAGCAGGCAGGATGTCGAGCTGAAGCTCCAGCTGGGCGTGCACCTTTCGCCAGAGTTCGTCGACGCCTCCAACTACAACCAGCCGAGCCGAGGAGGAGAGAGCCTGTCCGCCTTCTCCTACCCCGCCATGCAGCAGGCGCAGCAGGCGGTGGCTCCCGGCGCGCACTATGTGGTGGGCTACGGGCAGAGTCTGGATCTGCGGGTGCGGGCGAGGGATCGAAACGCAGGAGACAAGGTCTGCGTGCTGGTGAGCGAAGACCCCGGAGTTCCACTAGGAGAGTGGAGCAGCACTTCCTCGGGGAGCAAGCTGACGTCGGGGTGCCATGCTAATCTGCTCTTCACCGAGCAAGTGCCGCTAGTGGCAGGAGCCTCCGCCTTCTGCTCCGGGGCCTGTCAGCTGTCCTCGTGCGACGCGGGTCTCAGTTCCTTCCTCCCTCCTCCGCAGTTCGATCGCACGTTCCACTACACCCCGTCCGTCGCTGCGGTCGGAGGAATCTACCGCGTGTGCTTCCAAGCTCAGTCAAAGCAGCCAGACGGAGACAACTTCCCGGTCAAGGACCCATCCTCTTCCTACTCCCGCTCGCTGCTCTGCGTGGTGATCGAGGTGGTTCCCCCGGCCCCCGTCCTCCTCACGCAGCCGCTCATCTACGAGGCGGTGGTTGGCTGCAAGCTGGAGCTGCTGCTGGTAGTGGAGGACAGGAGGCTCAACGCTTCAGCCACTGGAATGATGCAGACAGACATGAACGGGGCGGCTCCTCAGCCCTTGCAGTACGTCCTCTCCTTCTCTCCTGCCGGCAGCTCCAAGTGCTTCAACACCCACTGCGATCCTCTGCCTTCCCTCCCCCAGGGCGCCTGCCTCCCCTGCTCCTCTCCTGCTCCCCTCAACTCCGTCACCCTCGAGTGGACGCCTGCGCGGCAGGATGCGCTCTACAAGCCCTACACACTCTGTCTGGACGCGTCGCTGGTGGGAGGGACGTGGGGGAAGCAGCAGGTCGGGTGCGTGCAAGTGAGGGTGCGTAAGTGCCAGGAGTGCGTGCGAGGAGGAGATACGCTGGAGAGCATCGCGAGGAGCTTGAAGATCGGCTACCTCGACCTCTACATGTGGAACCCCTTCCTTGAACGCCCCGACCACCTGCTCCCCGGCATGGCCGTCTCCACGGGATCCGTCTACACAGTGCGGGAAGGTATACCCTCCTCCTTGCTCCTTTTCCCTCCTAATACCCTAATCATTTTCGCTCCCCCTCCTCCTCCTCATCATCATCATCATCATCATCATCATCCTCCTCCTCCTCCTCCTCCTCCTCCTTGCTCATACCCGCTCCCCCCCTCCTCGATTCTCATTTTTCTCGTTTCTCTTCATCATCATCACTTTCTCTCGCTCATTCATGGGCGCAGGGGATGATTTACAGGAGCTTAGCAA
>NW_005434603.1:426605-429134 GCF_000315625.1 Guillardia theta CCMP2712 | reverse complement strand
GAAGGATCAGGAGGAGGAGGGTGAGGATTGTCAGGAGGAAGAGGAGGAAGATCAGTATGAGGTGGTGGAGGAGGAGGAAGATCAGTATGAGGTGGTGGTGGTGGAGGAGGAGGAGGAGGAGGAGGAGGAGGAGGAGGAGGAGGAGGAGGAGGAGGAGGAGGAGGAGGAGGTTGGGGAGCTGACGTGCAGGGCAGGTGAACGAGAGTCTAAGCAAGGGGGAAGAGCTTTGCGTGCAGATGCCTCTGTGTCGGGTTGACTGCAGTCACTCTTCCTGCCAGCTCGTCTAGTGGCTGAAGGCTTCAGCTCCTCCTCGTTAACGTCCTGTGACGCCCTCCTTGTAAACTACCGACCGACCCTACACCCGCCACACGAACGCCTTCCCCTCGCCCTCGCCCCTCCCCCTTCTCCCTCCCTCCTCCCTCCCTCCCTCCCCTTCTCGCCCTCGCTCCTCCTCCTCTTTCATGTCTCGGTCCCCCTGCGCCAGCAGCCGTCAGCTCACGTCTCCTCCTCTCGTCTCGACCTCTCGCACAAGACCATCCCCCTCCTTCTCTCTTTCGCAGCCCGGCTCCCTCTCAGGCTCCTCGACGGCTGAGCAGGCAGCAAGTCCCTCCTCCTGCAGCCACGTGAGGTGGTGGTGGAGGAGGAGGAGACGCACGTGCGCGTGGAGGAGGATGTTGGCGACGATAAAGTAGAGGTTCTCGTAGCTCCAAGTGGGTCAGGCAGATAGCAAGCGAGGATGCGACAGAAAGAGGAAGAGCAAGAGCAAGACGAAGAGGGAAGGGGGAGGGGAGGGAGGGGAGGGGAGGGGAGGGGAGGGAGCCAGCGAGGGGCGTGCAGCTTTCACCGGATGTGGACGGGGAGAGGAGAGCGCCAGGAAGGGCTCCCTCTGAACCTCTCAGCGAGGCCCTCGCGTCGAAGTTTGTCCAGCACCGACGAGTTGAGGAGAATCTCTGCGTCGAAGTCGCGGAGGATGCGCGAGTTGCCGAGCCCGAGGAGGTGGAAGAGGAGGAGGGCGAGAGCGATCCTGAGCCTGCCCTCCTGCGAGCTCTTCAACAGGGCAGCGTTGATGGCCTGAAGGAGGAACGAGGCGTCCAGTATCGCTCCTCGCATTTCAACCTGCCGCACTCGTCACCCCTCCCCTCCCTCCCTCCCTCCCTCCCTCACTCACTCACTTCGCCTCCTCCTCCTCCTACTACCACCACCACCACCACTACTACTACTACTCACTGTGTGAGCAGCAAGGTTGTTGAGGAGAAGCATGGCTTCGTACGCGAGCAACCTGCCAGCAGCATGAGAGGGAAGGGAGGAGGAAGAGGAGGAGGGCACGTGGAGGAGGCGATGCAGGAGGCGACTGCTGCGAGAAAGTTCTCCTGCCACTTGTCTTGGTTGCCGGTGAAGTTTCGACTGACATGCTCGAGCAACAGCGCCGCGTCTTCCTTCCTCGCGTGCGCAAAGTTTCTCATGAGGCCAAGCGCCTGCTGTAGGAACAGCTCGCTGTGGGTCTGAACAGACTCAGTACCTACGAGGAAGAGGAGGAAGAGGAGGAGGAGGAGGAGGAGGAGGAGGAGGAAGAGGAGCAGCAGCAGCAGCAGCAGCAGCAGCAGCAGCAGCAGCATGAATAGCGATGTTAGCGCTGGAAGTTTTACCTTGGTGCAGAGGAGAGAGGGCAGCAAGTCTCCCAACTGCTCGAGCACCTTCACTTTCGTCTCCTCTTCGCTCATGTACACTAAGTTCCTTAGCCCCCACACTGCATTGAGAGCTGCCCCTCCTCCTCCTCCTTGTCGTCTTTGTTCTGCTGCTCCCTCCCAGCTGCTCTCCGGCTGACTTTCCTTCTTGTCCTCTGCTTGCTCGCGGCGCAGGAGGGCGACGAGGATGGCGATGCCGCCATGCCGGACGATCTCAACCCGAACGGGAGAGAAGACAAGCACAAGGTTGCACACCGCTGCCACGTCACCATCAGCCCTGGACCCTCCTGACCCTCCTGACCTCCCACCCCCTCTTCCTCCTCTTGGCCCCCACCCCTTCTTCCTCCTCTTGACCCCCACCCCTTTCTGCCTCCTCCCACCCCTCCCTCCCCTTCCCCTTACCTGCTGAAGCTCTCTCCTCTACCTCCTCCTCTTTCATCAGTTGGCACAACTTCCCTCCTAACTTCGCGTCCGCTATCACCGTCCTCACAGTCTTCACTGACCTTGCCATGCCCTGTTGCAAACATCACCATCCCCCGTCCCCTCTCCCCTCCTCTTCCTCTACCTGCAGACAGTAGCAGGCAGCTCGTCGCACTCCCGCAGAGGAGGAGGAGAGAGAGGATGCGATGAGACCAACCACCTCACAAGACGCCAACTGCCGCACAGCCTCTGAGTCACTCAAACATTGTTTCCTTGCCCCTACGAGCCCTTCCCCTCCCCTTTCTCACCACCATCATCATCATCTCCATCATCATCTCCATCATCATCATCATCTCCATCATCATCATCTCCATCATCATCATCATCATCATCATCATCATCATCATCATCTCCATCATCATCA
>NW_005434603.1:424407-426505 GCF_000315625.1 Guillardia theta CCMP2712 | reverse complement strand
CATCATCATCATCATCATCATCATCATCATCATCATCATCATCATCTCCATTGTCATCATCATCATCATCATGCTTCTTCTCTCACTTCACAGCGAGTAGCTTCTGACGTTGACGCCAGGGCCCCCAACGCCATCAGGATGTTCTCCTTCTCCTTCACCGTCGCGCTCTCCCCGCATGCCTGAAGCCGCGTCAATAGAGGACGATGGGGAAGGAGAAGGGGAGAGGAATGGAAGAAGGGAGGGAGGAGGAAGGAGGGAGAAAGAATAAGGGAGGAGGAGATGGTGGTGGATGGAGGGAGGGAGGGAGGGAGAGGAGGGGGAGGAGGAGGAGGAGGAGGAGGAGGAGGAATGGGTTTAGGGTTTAGGAGTAGCACCAGCGTAAGGAGGAGAGGTGTCATTCCGGAGAGGAGGAAGAGACTTCGAACGTCTTTGAGCTCCAGCAGGTCACGAACAATTTCCGTCGCTCTCTCGCGCAAGAGCTTGTGGGGCTCGCGGAGGAGGGAGAGGGTCGTGTGAAGGAGGAGAGAGAGCTGTGTCGGCTCCCGCCTCCTCTCCTCCTCCCCCTCCCTCACCGCCTGTATGATGCAGACGCAGGCGAAGAGGCGGGTGAAGGGTCGCTCATGAAGCACGAGGGGCAGCAGGGCAGGCAGGCTTGTCTCCTCTGTCCGCAGCATCCGCCGCGTCTCCTCCTCGTTGTCGCGCGTCAAGGCCGCCAGCAGCTCCAGCGTCCCCTCCCTCCTCTTGTGCGAGCCATGCAGGTGTCGCAGCACGACCTCCCACGCGCCTCCTCTCGCGAGCACTCGCTGATGCTCCTTCCTCCGGCTCACACGCGCCAGCACTGTCAGTGCGCTGCATGCAAGATCCTCCTCGCTTCCATCCGCGAAGCAGAGGAGCGTCGAGACGTAGGAGGAGGAGGGGGGAGGGGGGGGAGGGGGAGGAGGAGGGGTAGGAGCTCCAAAACCGTTGAGAGCTCTCGCTGGGATCTAGCTCAGAGAGGACGCGGAGGGTCCGGACGAGGGAGGAGGCGGCGCGAGGGTGAGCGAGCGAGAGGAGGGAAAGGATCGCCGGCATTGCGCCCTCCTCCAGGATCAGCCGAGCACGAGCCCAGCTGCCATACGCCAAGCTACCCAGAGCCGCCGCTGCTTCAGCCACCAACTCGTCGAGTACGGGAGCCTCTTGCTGTGCAACTACAGTAGAGGAGGAGGAGAGGAGGAGGAGGAGCTTGTTGACCGCTCCTGCCTTGCAGTAGAGCGACTTCCTGCCCTGGTTCCCAATGACTCCATGCTTCACTCGTCTAGCAGCTTGAAGGCGAACCGAAGGGTCCTGAGACGTGAGTTCCTCTACCACCTGCGCTACAGACAGAGAAGCTTGCGACTTCATGTCGCTCTAGACGACAACACCAAGCACACCTCCTTCCTCCCGCCTGCGCTCCTCCTCCTTCGCTTCTTCTCTGCTTTATAATTGTCCCCCTTTCAGCTATTCATGTGATTGTTCCTTGCATCACAGCTCCTGATACATAATGATTATCTCCATCATCTCCATCATCATCTCCATCATCTCCATCATCTCCATCATCTCCATCATCTCCATCATCTTCATGACGTCCTTCTCCATCGTCCATATCATCATCTCCACCTCCATCACATCTTCGTCTCCCTGATCATCATCATTGTCTGAATCATCAACAACATCCATATGTTCTGCTCATCAACAACATCAGCTTCATCATCTTCCTCCTCCTCCTCCTCCTCCTCCTCCTCCTCCTCCTCCTCCTCTTACGTTGCTTCGATCAGGATTGGAACAAGATCAGTCGAGTAGGTTGTTAACCTTGTCGAGAATCTCTTCAATCTTCTATCTTGATCTCATTCACGTTGTTTTTCATGCTCCTCATCGTCTCCTCGTAAGCAGTCTCTCATCTATGTCCGGATCTGTAGCATCTACGACATGGCCAGTGGCAGCTAGTCGGAGCTCGGGATGCTCCACCGTTTCGTACGGCCTAGCACAATGTCATGCATCTACGTGAAAGTCCATCCCGTGTGTCCTCCATCGAAGGTCTTGCTCTTGTAAGGAAGACATCTTATCGAGCAGCTACAAGGAC
>NW_005434603.1:404474-424307 GCF_000315625.1 Guillardia theta CCMP2712 | reverse complement strand
TGCGAGAGTTACGGATACTCCCGGATACTCCCGGATATCATCACCCCACCCCACTGGACCTGAATAGAACCCTACCCTTGTGTGGTCGTTTTGTCGGCGCTATGCGCGTGCGGGAGGCGGAAGTGGAGGAGAGGAGGAGCAGGAGGAGCAGGGGAGGGGAAGGAGGAGCAGGAGGAGCAGGAGATTAAGTCTAGAGAAGACGCTTCTCTTCCATCTGATCACCTTAGAGTTCCTCTGATCGCCTTCCCTCCATCGGGCATGCCGTCGTGTCGGGGCTTGGTAGACTGCGGCAAAGTTGCAGTTGCCATGACTTGTTTGACGCGTATCCTCTGCTTGATCCTCCTCATCATCCTCCCCTCTGTGTCTCTGCGCGTGCTCATGCGCGGCCTGTCTGTTGGACTCGCTCATCTTCTTAACCTTGTGCCGCAGAGCTTGAAGGAGTTGCAGCGAGGAGGCTGACGGAGATGCTGAGGGAGCTTGTAGCCGGGCAGGGCTGTGTAGTCCCCAACCAGGTGAGAAGGTGGAGCAGGAGGATGAAGGGAGGTGACTCGGCACAGGGAGGCGCCTCGAACCCTCTCACGCGTCTGCTGCACGAGGGCGGTCACGCCATGGGGCAGCAAGCGCGACTGGGACCACACCATGTGAGTGCATACGGAGGAGGAGAAAACGAGAGGATGAGGAGAGGGCAGATGAGGGGTTGGAAGGAGGAGGTGGAAGTGGTGGTGGTGGTGGTGGTGGTGGTGGTGGTGGTGGAGATAACGATGATGGAGCAGGCACAGGCGTCACATCTCAGCCGCATGATGCATGAAGAAGCTGGCGCGGCTCTTCAGGCGCAGGAGTTTGAGGCCATGGCTTCAGCCTTCGAGCATGAGATGCACACGCGCGCCATGATGGAGGGCCCTGGTCCGTTCCCGCACGAGCTCGCCATGCACGCGCAGCTGGAGGGGGCAGGGGGATGGGCGGAAGAGTTTGCGGGCCCAGGACCGATGCCGGCGATGCTGCATGACGCGGACGCATGGGCACACGAGATGGCGATGCGACATGCTCACTTGGCGGGGCCGCACCGACTGCCGGGGATGGGGGCGATGGGGATGCCGAGCTTGCCGATGGCGATGATGGCAGCCAAGGGCGGGCCATGGCGGGGGCGAGGGGCCTGCAGATGCAGCATGAGATGCGAATGCAAGCGATGGAGCGACGCGGGCTGATGGGAAGAGGAGGAGGAGAGCAGCTGGCAGCAGCATGGGAGGAAGGCCTGTCGTCTGCGTTCGAGCACAAGGTCAGCATGACGCGAGGGAGGGATGAGGCCCAGGCTGGTGCCGCCATGCCGCCAGCACAAATGCCGGAGGAGTGGGCGAGGGAGCTGCAGGAGGAGCGAACCGCTGGCGCGCGTTGGGGAGAAGAGTTTGGCGGGCAGCATGAGGCATGGGCGGAGGAGTTCAGGAGGGAGAGGGAGCATGGGAGCGAACTGAGCCGGGCGCTCGAGGAGACGCTCAATGGAGACGAGAAGCTCGCGCAGTCGGAGTTGCGGGACTTCATCGCTGCTGTCAACGACGGGAGCTTTCAGTTCGACAACGGCAGCATCCTCCAGCCCGACGGAGAGCTCTGGGACCCTGCTGGGCTTGAGACGCCCTTCTCCCTCCGCCCTTACACCTTCACCCCGCACAACCCCTTCCTCGGTCGCCCCGACTGCTTCCGGTCAGGCGTGGAGATGCTGCAGCGAGGAGAGCTGGTGGAGTCTGTGCAGGCGCTGGAAGCGGAGGTGCAGGAGCACCCGGACAACTGCGACGCATGGCTGACGCTCGGGCTGGCGCACGCGGAGAACGACGAGGATGTGAAGGCCATCATCGCTCTGAACCGAGCCGTGCAGGCAGACCCAGGTGAGCAGAGCCGGAGAAGTGAAGGAGGAGGGGGAGCAAGAGCAGAATGAAGGAAGAAGGGAAGATGGTCAAGGAGGTGACGCTGGTGGCAGACAACTTGGATGCGCTCCTTGCTCTTGGAGTTTCGCACACCAATGAACTCGAACAGGTTCCAAGTTTCCTCCTCCCTCCCTCTTCCTTCTTCTCCGCGTTCCCCTTCTCCCAGTCTGCTCATCATCATCATCTCCATCATCATCGTCGTCACAATCATCACTATCATCTGCATCTTCATGGTCATCATCATCATCATCATCATCATCATCATCATCATCATCATCATCTGCACCACCATCGCCATCATCTTCTCCATGTTCTCCATCAGCAGCAGCAGCTATTCTCCCCCTCACATCATTTGCTAGGTCAACGCGTTGACGCATCTGCGGTCTTGGATCACTCGCCATCCCGAGTACTCGCAGCTTTGCCCTCCGCAGGAGGAAATCGGAAGCCTGCGGGAGACTTACACGCTGCACAACGAGGTGAAGGGGAGGAGGAGGAGGAGGAGGAGGAGGAGGAGGAGGAGGAGGAGGAGGAGGAGGAGGAGCGAGGGCGGCTGCAAGCAGCATCTCCCTTAGGGGCAGCTGACATGCCGAGCAGGTAACGCAAATCTTCACTCGCGTGTTGCAAACAAGACCAGACGACGTCGAGCTGCATACGGTCAGAGCAGGAGGAGGAGGAAGAGGAGGCAGTAGTGCTCAAGCTTGCAGCAGGTGCTGGGTATCTTGTACCATCTTTCGTACGACTATGAGAAGGCGATTGAACACTTCAGAGAAGCGCTGCGAGTAGGGAGAGAAGGAGGAGGAGGAGGAGCGTCTGAGATGTGTGCAGATCAATCCTCAAGATTACTCGCTGTGGAACAAGCTCGGAGCAACACTCGCGAATTTCTCCAAGAGCGACGAAGCTGTTGACGCCTACATACAGGTACTCATACTGTTCCTCTCCTCTCGTGCCTCCTCCTCCTTGGCCTCATTCTGTTTTGTCAGGCTCTTTCCATCAAGCCCAACTACGTGCGGGCGCTGGCGAACTTGGGAATCGCCTACTCAAATCAGGAGATGTACGAGGAAGGAGCGTCATGCTACCTCAAAGCTCTCTCCATCAACCCCGGAGCCTCTCACATCTGGAGCTCTTTAAGGGTACGCGCTCTCCCCCCCTCCCCTTCTTACCTCTCCCTCCCTCCCTCCCTCCCTCCCTCCCTCCCTCGCTCACTCTCGCTCACGCCTCTTTCCCCTCCCAGTCTGTCTTTCACTTCATGGACCGCTCGGACCTGGCGGCGCGATGTGACACTGAGGTGAGGGAGGAAGAGGAAGAGGAGGAGGGTGACAAATTTGTAGAATGCGGAAGCGTTTAGGGGAGACATCGACTTCTAGTCCCTACTGTTGAATTACTTTACTTTACACTGAATATACCTCTGCTACAAGCACAAACAACCTTCTCTCCTCCTCTCCTCCTCTCCTCCTCCTCTCACTCCGCGTTTACTGTGATAGGATACACTCGACTTTCGAAGGGACCAACGTTGAGGGTTTGATCAGGCTCCTGGCATCAGATTAGTTTCATCGGAGCAAAGGGAGGAGGAAAGGCGAGGGGGAGGGAGGTACCAGCTTGGCATGTGCGGAATCGAACAACATGCTCTCTCCGTGCTCGGAAAGGTCCAGCCCTCTGTCCTCCTCCTCTTCTGTGACTCGGATGCCATTGCCCGTAGCTGCCCTCCAGATCTGCGGTAGCCGATGAGAAGGCAAAGTGGGCAAGCGAACACAAACAGGAGGGCAGAGTAGGGTAGGACAGGAGAGAGGAGGGAGGGGAGGAGAGGAGAGGAGCACGGCAGGTACGACAGGCAGGGCAGGAGCGAGGTTGGTGTTTGGACCAGGTCGAGGGGCTTGAGGATGATGAAGGTCATGATGATCGAGTAGACCAGCGTCACTGCGATACCCGCCAGCTGAATGCCCAGCTGAGGTCACGAGCGTCACGTGGCATCGCACAAGGTCAGAGAGCCCCTCGCCTGCTTCGGGTTGCCGTAGAAAGCTCCGTTCTGGCCTCCTATCGCCGCGTCCGCAAAGCATCCGGTGAGAATGCCGCCAAGCATGCCGCCGACTCCGTGCACGCCGAAAGCATCCAAGGCGTCGTCGAAGCCCTATGAAGGGCACGAGTGAGGGAGGATGCTGGAGGAGGAGGAGGAGGAGGAGACGCACCAGGATATGTTTGAGTTGGATGCTGAAGTAGCAGAAGGGTCCGGCTATGAGACCCATGACGAAGGCGCCTGTGTGGTTCACGTATCCTGATCCTGGAGTGATGACGACCAGCCCTGCGATGGCTCCGCTGCAAGAAGCGTGAGGAAGAGGAAAGATATCGTGTGTGTGTGCTTGTGTTTTGCGTGGGAGGGGAGGGGGAGGGGAGCAGGGGTTGTACCTGACAGCACCGAGCACTGAAGGTTTCTTGCGAAAGATCCACTCTGTGAGCATCCAGGAGAAGCCTCCAGCCGCTGCCGAGACGTGCGTCACCAGCATCGCTATGCTCGCCTGCTCGTTCGCCGCTATAGCTGAGCCAGCATTGAACCCGAACCATCCGACCCACTGCAAGCAAGTAAGAGAGGAGGAGAAGAGTGACTAAGAGATGGCGAGCAGGCAGGGAGAAGGAAGAAAGAGAAGGCGACCAGAAGCGAAGCGCCGAGGAAGACCAGGAGGATATTGTGAGGAGGTAGCTCTTGGCCCTGACCAAAGCCCTTCCTCTTCCCCACTATGATCGACGCCGCCAGCCCAGAAGCTCCTGAGCTGATATGCACCACGTCTCCTCCTGCGAAGTCGAGGACGTGCCACTGCGACATAAAGCCGCCGCCCCACTCCCAGTGAGCGATGGGACAGTAGACGATGAGATGCCAGATGCCGACGAAGATGAGCGTTGGAGCAAAGCGCATTCGCTCGGCGAAGGAGCCGGTGATGATGGCGCAGGTGATGATGGCGAAGGTCGCTTGGTACATGACGAAGAGAACCTCCGGTATGCTGCCAGACATGCTGCCATACACCCCTGTCAACCAGAACTTGTTGGCACCGCCGATGAAAGGGTTTCCAGCATCGAAGCAGAGGGAGTATCCGGCGATAATCCAAAGCACGCTCACGAGACATGTGATGGCGAAGCTCTGCATGACCGTGGAGAGCACGTTAGGAGCTCGTGCAAGTCCACCATAGAAGAGCGCGAGACCCGGGATTGTCATCATGAGCACCAACGCCGTTGAGATGAGCATGAAGGCAATGTCGCCTTCTTCTTTGGCGTTCTGTTCGAGCATGGCGATCTTCTCGTCTTGGGCTTTCAGCAGCGCTTCTATCTCCGCCATGCTCGCCATGCTGGTAGCAGAGCAACGGACTAGAGGGTGACAACTAACCACACAAGACCTACCCCCATCTGGTTCTATCTGTACACCCCTACCCCCCTCATATCGGCTGACTTGCTACGATACAGGGGTACCCTTGACTACCACCCACCTCCTTGAATGAGTACGTTTGTAAACTACCAGATCCGGTCCCTCCACCCTGATGACCCCCTCGTTTCAAATTAAAGGACCCCACCCCCACCATATTAATGAAGAGCCTCAAGGTCAAGACGTTTTTGTAGCTCTGTAAAGAACGTAACCCAAATGACTTATTTTGATAAATTACTACCAACACAATCATCGAAATCGCTCTCTTTCTAGTTTAATTTCACGTCAGCAGTATCATAAAAGCGTCAGCATAATTTTAACTCATCTCGGTTTACAATGGCCCGCAGGTTCACGCGTGACTCGGAGGAGTCGGAGGAGTCACAAGCCTGCATGGTGCCGGGCCAGCCCCTCATGCCGGGCCCGGTCAACGACATGCCGGGCCCGGTCAGTGACATGCCGGGTCAGTACAAAGGGGGGATGAGGGCTCGCATTACATGTCCTAGTTTTTTTTTTTTGGTTGATTATAATTATCTGAAGGCGTCGGGACCGTGACAACTTCGACCGCCAATAAGTTCACCCACCCCTACCCCCTCCCTTCCACTGCTATACCCACGATAGTACCCACCTCCACCGTGGCACTCGCTGCCATGGTTTGTCACACCCTACCCCTCTATTCAACTTCTGAAAGCCTATGAAGGACCGGTGCTCTAAGATCCAACGAGTACGAAGTTTTTGGGTTCGGGGTGAAAGGGGTGGGGGGTCATGGGTAGGGGTGGGTGTGGGAAAGGTTGTAGGTGGGGTTGGGGGCCGTTATCTATTTTTACCATGAAAATAATTTTAGCTTTTACTACCCCACCCCCTGGTAAGTACGGCTCTGTAGGTACCAAATCAGCCCCCCACCCCCTCAATGTTAGCTCTTCACCACCCCTTGGTCACTCCGGAAATTACCCACCCACCGATACGTTGTACCCCTTTTTTCGTACCCCTCTAAAACCCCTATACCACCCCTGGTGCTAAGACGGTTCCATCTGCCCATCCATGAACCCCCCTCCCCGACCTCCACGTAGTTGTTATTTGTCTAGATAGGACCCCGGGTCCTAGGACATATATGTCAAAGCATGTATAATGACTCTAAGAAATTGGTGCTATGCCTCTCTAGGACCCCTGACCGTAGGGCCTCAGTCTCCGGCGCTTTCATGGCTGGCTGCCGACGTCTAGTGTTCACCTCCAAAGCCTTCAAGCCTATCTCTACCTGCCCCTCCTTGAAGCTCCCTAGCTACCTCTCCTCCTTTCCTCCTCCTTGAAGCTCCCTAGCTACCTCTCCTCCTCCCCTCCTCCTTGAAGCTCCCTAGCTACCTCTCCTCCTCCCCTCCTCCTTGAAGCTCTCTAGCTACCTCTCCTCCTCCCCTCCTCCTTGAAGCTCTCTAGCTACCTCTCCTCCTCCCCTCCTCCTTGAAGCTCTCTAGCTACCTCTCCTCCTCCCCTCCTCCTTGAAGCTCTCTAGCTACCTCTCCTCCTCCCCTCCTCCTTGAAGCTCCCTAGCTACCTCTCCTCCTCCCTCTTGAAGCTCTCTAGCTACCTCTCCTCCTCCTTGAAGCTCCCCAGCTATTTCTCTACCTGCACCTTGAAGCTTCCTAGCTACCTGTCTTCTTCTATTTCCCCTGTGGTTTCTGTTTGGTATCCCAATCTTTTGCATATCATTCGAGTTTTGTGTCAAACATTCCAATTTGTTTGCTACTTGCAAAAGCATGTCGAAGATTCAATCTTTTATAATGATTGGAATACATCGTACCATGTTGGTTCTTTTCTCTGATTTGCGTTTTTGCACAGGGTTGTTTTGTTTGGTAGAGCTCAAACGGAATGTTGCTCAATTCAACTCCTGGCAAACTTTGAAGTGAAACGTTTGCACCATCAAGTTCTTAAAGACATCATGGGCTGCGGGTCAAGCTCGAATACCCTCCGGGAAGAACTGAAGCATCATGGGAAGAACGAGCCTATTCAAGATTATTATGTTTTCAAAGAGATCCTCGGAGTGTGAGTTCAGTAGTTCCATCGATATTTGCAACTGACAAGCTCATTGTTGCTGCTGCAGCGGAAGTTTCGGTGTTGTCCGCGAGGGTCTTAACAAGGCGACTGGGGAGGATGTAGCAGTGAAGAGAATTGCGAGAGATTCGAAGATGACTTCGACAAAGATTGCGCAAGTGAGATGAACGCTTCCAAGCTTTTCATTGACACTGAAGCACCAGGAGCTGATGGTGATGAGGAGGGTCAATCATCAATGCTGCATCCGATTGATTGACGTCTTCTACGATGATCTCCATATCTTCTTGATTCAAGAGCTTGCAGCAGGCGGAGAGCTCCTGATCCGTATCTCCAAAAAGGATCACTTCACCGAGAGAGAAGCTGGTCTGCTGTTCAAGCAGGTGCTGTCAGGCCTCGAGTACCTCCACCGTCACGGCATCTGCCATCGCGATGTCAAGCCTGAAAACATCCTGCTCATGAGCAAGGACCCCTCATCCCCCTCCTACAACGACGTCAAGATCGCTGACTTCGGGTTCGCGTCCATCAAGGGTCATTCCATCCTCAACACCATGTCGACTCCCTGCGGGACCCCCGAGTACATCGCGCCGGAGATCGTGCACATCTCCTTCGACAAGAGCTTCCAGGAGGGCCTCTACTCCACCAAGGTGGACGTGTGGTCTGCTGGCGCGATCCTCTACACCATGCTGTGCGGAACATCGCCTTTCCTATGCGAAAACGTCTCGAAGATGTTGCTGATGGTGAAGGAAGGCAGCTTCTCCTTCGCCCGCCACCCGTGGGACCGCATTGGCTCGTCGGCGAAGGATTTCATCAAGAGGATGCTGACAGTGGACGCGGACAGCAGGCCAACAGCTAGCGAGTGTCTGGAGGATCGGTGGATCGCATCCCTTCCTATCCTCCCACAGATCAACCTGAACGTGAAGGAGCCACTTGCTGAGTACGTGGCGAGCAGGCGGGCGAAACGTCTAGGGAACGTCGCGCTGGCTGCGACGAGGATAAGGAGGCTGAGCACTCACAAGTTCATCTCGGATGCTCTTGGGAATCCGCACGTGGAGGTGAAGTCGCACGAGAACATCGACGAGGTGGTGGCGACCATCCAACACCCTGATGACTCGTGAGGGGGGGGGAGGAGATGTACAGTAACATGTAACATAAACGTAAATCACATGTTGAATTCTTATTCGACATTGTGCGATGAGCCGCGAGCCACCTCGTGCTGCTGCTACAGATCAAGCTCCTCGTCGGTGAGGTGCGCGGAAGGAGATCGTCGCACTCCACTGCAAGCACATGAGATGAGAGGAGGAGGGGGAGAGGAACCTCAGCCCGAAGATGACAAGCACCAGCGTCATGCCGACCTCCCATGGTTGACCTGCCCGCCGTCAGCAGCAGCAGCAGCAGCAGCAGCAGCAGCAGCAGCAGCAGCAGCAGCAGCAGCAGCAGCAGCAGCAGCAGCAGCAGGTGGGAATGTGATACCGTCATACCACCATCCTAATAGGATGCGCTTATTCAGCTAGCAGGCAGTCAGGGAGCTGACAGCCTCCCCCTCTATGGTACCTGGTGGCGGCACCACTGCAGCATGCGCTGCAGCTGTAGGAGAGGCCCGAAGACTCGGCCGGTGCAGACGCCGAACTGACGGACCTTGAACCAACCCTGCCGGCAGCTTGAGCGAGACGAGGGCAGGGAAGAGAGACAGACCGAGTGAAGGACGGCAAAACAAGTCTGACGGAACTTGCGGTCGTGATAGGACTGCGAGAGAGGTCAGCCAACATGGGGGAGCGAGACGTCAACATACCCGCAGGTGATACGTCACGGAGCGACACTTGAACTTCCCCACGTTGTAACTCTGAGGACACGAGTGAGAAGATGCAGAAGTTGAGGTAGAACGAGACAGGGAGTGGAAGCAGCAACGGAGAAGCAGGGGGGGGTAGTGATGGTGGGGGAAACGGCTGTGGAGGTGGTGGAGTTGGTGAAGGAGCAGGGAGAGGACTGCACCAAGCATGCGGCTTCGCACTCGTCGTACGTCGCGAAGGTCCCAAGGTACTTCACCTGGCACTCCACCTCAGTCTCCTTTCCTCCTCCTCCTCCTCCTCCCAGCGGCTGACCGTCTCTGTGCTGCCGTGACACTTCCCCATGAGCCAGAAGGGCCTCACGTCGCAAAGCTTCCTCCTCTCTACTGCGCCTGTTGTCATCCAAATGCTCTGGCCCCTCCTCTTCCACTCACATGCCACCCCAACATTGCTGTCGTAGTCAAGGTACCGCAGGACCTGAAGCATCTCAGCGCCGGGGGGAGCAGAGGAGGTGCCTGACCTTAGGTTTGCAAGCTCTGCAGAGGGGGACGGAGACTGTGCTGCCTCGGATGTAGTAGGTGCAGGAGCAGAGGGGGATGTTCTGCAGCCAACCCTGACGTCTGGGTCAGCGAGGAGGAGGAGGCTGTCAAGCAACCTCCAGCCGATCGATAGTCGCGATGAACTCAACCATGAGCTTGCTGTCCAGCAGCGAGCACACAAGAACCGTCAAGACGCTTGAGATGACCACGAGCAGCGCGAACTTCCACGACCAGATGGTGGGAAACTTCCACGTGATCCCGCCCAGTCGCTCAGGGTCTGCTTCACTCGATCTTTCTGCTGCAGCGTGCTCGCTGGAGTTGGTGGAGGAGCTGCCGTAGAGGTCACAGTCCTTGTCCAGGTACGGCAAGTCACTCTTGCTCGGCGTGTTGCGACGAGAGCCTACGGGAGGACGAGGGGACGCGAACCTCTCGCGCACAAGTCGCATCGCCGGGCAGCTCTCGCTCGTCTCCACTTCCACCTGCCTCTCCTGCATCGTCACGAAGTCGCGGATGACAAGCTCGACATGGCTGCTCTCCCGCGCCGCCTGCCTGCACATCTCAATGCAGTCGAAGCCGTTCACTTCACTGCTGGACACGTCGGTCCCGTTGATCGCCAGCAGCTCGTCGCACTCGTGGACACCCGCGACGCTCGCGCTGCCATAGACGGCGGTGATGCGCTTGGTGGGGTCGCCCTCGCACATGCTCAAGGAGATGCCGAGGGACTGCAGCACGAACTCTTCTGCTGCCACGTCAGTCCTCGGAGCATGCGAGTCCTTGATGGGCTTGAGCGGGGGCGACGCTTCCTCGAGGTGCAGCGAGTCAGGCTCGGGCAGCTCATTGTCATCCTGCACGCCGATCCAGCCCTCCCAGTCATGCGTGGAGGTGAGAGAGATGGACCTCGTCAACGAGGAGGAGCGAGAGAGAGAGGAGACCGCGTTCATCCTACAGCATCTCCCATCCACTCCCTTCCACTCCCTTCGGCGTGTGTGAGACTCTTGCTCTCCAGTCTTCAATGGTCATGATCAAGAGCAAGCGGAGACATCCGGCCTGCGGTGACGGTGAGACGAATCCAGCCTGCAGCAGCTGTGAAGAAGGAATGGAGCCATCAAGCGCCAGCTCAAGATTCAAGCACTGACAACAAGTATGTCAGTTGTACAACCAGACAAGTTCAAACGAATGTCTTAAGCTAGTTAGTTCTTATGCCAAGATTGAAATCAAATCCTGACCTCCCCCTTAATCTTATAAGATCCACATCCCTTTAAAAATCTCATTACCTCCCCTCTCCTCTCACCCCCTTTCCCTCTAGAGAAGTCTCCTCTCCTCTCCTCTCCTCTCCCTCTCCCTCTCCCTTGCTCCTGCTCTTTCGATACACTTCAAGCCATGGTGCGCAGCCGCACGAATGAAGGTAGAGATATTTTCACCATCGGAACCATACATTATACTTGATCTCACTGTGACCTGATAATTTAAAATTTTCTAAGAAATTTTGATATATATTCAGGCCAAACGACAATTGGCAGGACCCTCCACGATAAAATCTCAAGTCGTATCAACTTTACTTAAGTTTACTACCCTACCCCCTCTGTTGACTTTAGTATGGCTTGTAAATCAGGGGTTGGTAATATTTATTTTCTTACGAGTTTAGTACCATGCGAAAGTTAAGTAAAGGTTTGAAGATGAACTTGACTTCGACCATGCTCCGATCAATGATTGCCCGGCCCGCCCCGGCCCGGCTCATCAAACAGTGAGTGCCGCACACGGCCGGGCCCTGGATCTCCCGCGGGCCGCCGCTTCAAACCTCGTTGTACCCGAAAGCCTGTGGACCAGGTGGCCGCGTACTGGCCGGGGCCGCTGCCCCCGGCGTCCCGTCGACTTGAACTGCCGCAGTGCCGCAGTGCATTCGGGAGGAGATGGCACTGCGGCACAGCAGTCGCGTACTAGGCTTAACAGGCTGCTGTGCCGGGATCATTGTGGCGCCGGGGCAGCCGCGCATCGGCACACAGCAACAAAAGGCCCGGGATGTGCGGAACACAGCAACAAACGCCGCGCGGCTCCGACAAAGGCTTCGCACACGGCGGCGGTCGGAAACAGAAGACCGTCTGAAAGTAAACGGCCAGTGACTGTAAAGGACGTCGGGTGCCTCCGAAGAGCTCGACACCCGGTCACTGGGGCCAGTGCTTGCTGCTGGTCCGAGCTCGCCCGCGGCTTGTTTGCGGCGGCGGCGGACCGTACGTCTCGCCGGACTGACAGTGGTCAGTCGGATGACTCCGGGTATCGCGTCTAAGGGGGCTTCATTTGCGGGACGTCCCCTCCTGCTGCTTGTTACCAGGCCCTTTTGGTCTTGTTTTGTTGTTTGTGTTTGTGCAGCTTCTCGCTGTGCGCTGTGTTCCTGCATTATTGTCAGGCCATGATGCAGAGTACCGTCCGTCGAGATGGCAAGCCTGAGGGATGAACGCTCGAGGAGGAGGAGTCATGGCATATGCAGCGCGACAACGTCACATCCGCCATCAAGCCCTCGTAAAACTACACTAGTCTCGTACTGCTTCAATCCGCTCAGACCCTTGATCTCGGATCGGATCGGACGTCGAGACCGACTCCGGCGAGGATCCGTCTGGCATGCACCGTTGGGAGTACTACGGCGGTATCCGATCGGCGTTTGCAGAGGCTTTGAGGGGATAGTAGCTCGAGACTCGCATCGGAGAGTGGCTCAGGTCCCGCTCAGGAAAATGAGCGAAGATCAGAATATGGTCTTACTGCCAGTGGCAGAAGGAAAAAAGTGCCGCAAGCAAAACAAACCGTTCGGCAGGAACAAGCTAAACCTGCCAGGCTTGCACACCGTATGGCACAGCCTGAGCGCACAGCGAGAAGCTGCACAAACACACACAAAACACAAGCCCGAAAAGAACCAGCACTGCTGCCAGCCCAAGCCTGAGCGCCGCTCGGAAGCCGCGCAGGCTGAGACAAGCAGCCTAAGGGTCAAGCAATCAAGCAACAAGCAGCAGGAGCATGCAGGAGGAATAAAAGAGTCCCTTAGACGCAATACCCGGAGGCAGCCAAGATGGTTAAGTTCTGGTTGCCAGCAGTTCAAAGTCCAAGGGAACATCGCTATCTTTGAGCAGCCCCACACAAAAGAAAACAAACTGAAATCCTCGGACCCAACAATAGAATGGTTTGAAGCATCGCTGGACTCGGCTCCCTTCACACTGCTGGAGGTGCAACAAATGCTATGGTCGGCAAGAAGGGGAAGAGAGATGACCTAGTTCCATCATGATGGGGGCAGCCGCGGCTCATGGGCATGGGGCACATGAAGGGAAGAAGAGAAGGGCTAGCCAGGCCAGGAGAAGATACAGCCCGGCCACAGAACATCGGAAGGCGACTACATGTGGGGGAGGGGGAGGGCAGGAAGGCGCAAACGGCACTAAGCAAAAACAGTAAGGGAACCGGGATCGGACATGAGACGGGCCCGGAAGACACTGGCACTGAAAACATCTAATACGGAAGCAACCAGGCCTACGAGGCCTATAGGACAACGGCGGCAAACCTCCCCAGGTTGGGAACCCCTTTAGATAGATCCTTAGGCGAGAGATGAGCAAGGAGCAAGGGTTTAGGGTTTAGGGTTTAGGGTTTAGGGTTTAGGGTTTAGGGTTTAGGGTGTAGGGTTTAGGAGCGCCGGTTATTTCAGGCAGCGCCGGTTATTTCAGGCACCATGGCTGCACGCGCCGGGTGTAGGGGAGGGACGGAGACGCCTCGCCAGCTCCGCGCCGGTCGTCGGCGCCACTCGACTCGGAAGTGAGTCGGAGACCTCCAGCGAAGACTCCTCCTCGGGCGACTCGACAAAGTCCGAGGAGGAGCTGTCCTCTGGCTCGAGAAGTGCTTGAACTTCTCTTGTGCTTCAGCAAGAAGATCAGCGAAAGATTCAGCCTTGTAGATGCCGGAGCTCAGTAGTGTCCGTACCGCCCGATGAAGGTCACCCGCTGTGAACTGATAAATCGCCAACGGCTATCGCTCGCTTCCTCGCTTGGTACTCTGCCCAGCCGATGTCCCGGACGCTGCCCTCTCCTCATAGCCTGGATCGGACGTTCACTGCTCGAGATCTCTCCGTGCCCAGAAGCATCCTCTGGCGACCTTCTTCGTTGAGGCGCACGACTTCGTTCATAATGCTGGAGCGATCCTCTACCGTCGTGTGAGGGCTCCTGCACCGGCTGCAGATGGCGCGGCGATCCCACCTGCCCCGGCTGCTGTGCCTGATGACGCAGGACGCCCCCCGGCATCTGTGGTACACATCCCTGGTTTGCGCGCTCTCGTCGACTCGTCTCATGAGCACTTCATTCCTCCGCCTGCGCAGCGAAATGTGACTCCTCTTGTCATGCGCGTCTTCCCTCGCCATGTGCATGCTCGCGCTGCGCTGACCGATCAGCAGCGTGATATCCTCACCTTGCACAGTCGCAGGACACACTCGCTCAAGTCGCAGGATAGGGTCTTGCAGTCTACCATCTTCGCTCATTTTCCTGAGCGTGACCTGAGCCACTCTCCGATGCGAGTCTCGAGCTACTACCCCCTCAAGGCCTTCCCGCACCGCTATGCTCAGATGCTCGACTGCTATCTCCATGGCATGCCGATCTGCCAGTGTCCGACGGAATGTGATGGATGTCAGCGCGCGCTCGATCCCTCCGTTGCTGCACATCATCTCCAGACCTGCAAACGCCGATCCTCCAAGCTTCCCACGGCGCATGACAACCTTACTCGTACGATTCGGTCGATGCTGAACGAAGCTGGTCTTCAGAGCGTCATCGATACAGTGGGGCATGGGCGTGTCTAGTACTCGGGTGGGGGCCCGGGACCACCGGGCCCGGAAGCGCACGTACCGTACAGAACCACACATTCGCGCTTGGGCTGGCGCTGCCGCGTCTGCCGGGTGCCAGCAGTGCTGGTTCTTCTCGGGCTTGTGTTTTGTGTGTGCTTGTGCAGCTTCTCGCTGTGCGCTGTGTGCCAGGAGGTTTAGCTTGTTCCTGCTTTGTTTTGCTTGAGGCACTTTTACCTTCTGCCAGTAAATCCATATACTGGGGTGCTTGCTGCTGGTCCGAGCTCGCCTGCTTCCGAGTTCCTTCCCGGCATCGGTCGGGTCACGCCGGTCCTTGGGCATTGCCTCGGCGTCGCCGCCGTCACGGGCGGTGTTGGTCTCGGGCTACCGCGAGGAGGACTACCTCGAGCGGTACCTTGCTTGAGGCACTTTTTACCTTCTGCCAGTAAATCGGACTCCAGCCGTGTTCCCATCCATTGTTTCCCGTGTCCAGCCTCCCTCCGTCCGCTGCCCCAGGCGGACCCCCGGGCAACGCCGGCTTATCGCGTTTAAGGGATTTTATTCCTCCTGCATGCTCCTGCTGCTTGTTGCTTGATTGCCTGACCCTTAGGCTGCTTGTCTGTGCGGAATGTGATGGATGTCAGCGCGCGCTCGATCCCTCCGTTGCTGCACATCATCCCGAGGCGCATGACGCCCTTGCGGGCGCAAGCACTTCTCGAGCCAGAGGACAGCTCCTCCTCGGACTTTGTCGAGTCGCCCGAGGGGGAGTCTTCGCCGGAGGTCTCCGACTCCGATGGGGGAAACCCTTCGAGTGGCCCCGACGATCGGCGCGGAGCTGGCGAAGCGTCTCCGTCCCTCACTGTGACGTCGGGTGCCTCCGGAGAGCTCGACACCACTGGGGTGCTTGCTGCTGGTCCGAGCTCGCCTGCTTCCTCCCCGGCATCGGTCGCCGGGTCACGCCGGTCCTTGGGCATTGCCGCGGCGTCGCCGCCGTCACGGGCGGCTACCACTGACTTGGCTACCGCTGACTCGGAGGCTAGCGAGGAGGACTACCTCGAGCGGTACCGTGTTCATGTGTCCAGCCTCCCTCCGTCCGCTGCCCCAGGCGGACCCCCGGGCAACGCCGGCTCCTTGTCGGCGGCTGCCCTTTCTCCGTCCGCGGCCGCCCGCTTTGTGGCGGCAGCGGACGTCTCGACTGACAGTGGTCAGTCGGCTGCCTCCGGGTATCGCGTGTAAGGGATTTTATTCCTCCTGCATGCTCCTGCTGCTTGTTGCTTGATTGCTTGACCCTTAGCTGCTTGTCTGCGCGGCTTCGCGCTTGGGCTGGCGCTGCCGCGTCTGGGTGCCAGCAGTGCTGGTTCTTTTCGGGCTTGTGTTTTGTGTGTGTTTGTGCAGCTTCTTGCTGTGGACTGTGTACCTGCCGGTTCAGCTTGTTCCTGCTTTGTCTTGCTTGAGGCACTTTTTATCTTCTGCCAGTAAATCCTCGACCGCCCTGCATCCTGACACCCTCCACTATGCAGCTGACGCTGGAGGCGCTCTTGTCTGGTGCCAGGCGCATGACGCCCTTGCTGGCGCAAGCACTTCTCGAGCCAGAGGACAGCTCGTGGCCCCGACGATCGGCGCGGAGCTGGCGAGGCGTCTCCGTCCCTCACTGTGACGTCGGGTGCCTCCGGGAGAGCTCGACACCACTGGGGTGCTTGCTGCTGGTCCGAGCTCGCCTGCTTCCTCCCCGGCATCGGTCGGGTCACGCCGGTCCTTGGGCATTGCTGAAAAGTGCCTCAAGCAAAACAAAGCAGGAACAAGCGGCTACCGCTGACTCGGAGGCTAGCGAGGAGGACTACCTCGAGCGGTACCGTGTTCATGTGTCCAGCCTCCCTCCGTCCGCTGCCCCTGGCGGACCCCCGGGCAGCGCCGGCTCCTTGTCGGCGTCTGCCCTTTCTCCGTCCGCGGCCGCCCGCTCCTGCTGCTTGTTGCTTGATTGCTTGACCCTTCGGCTGCTTGTCTGCGCGGCTTCGCGCTTGGGCTGGCGCTGCCGCGTCTGGGTGCCAGCAGTGCTGGTTCTTTTCGGGCTTGTGTTTTGTGTGTGATTGTGCAGCTTCTCGCTGTGGACTGTGTGCCTGCCGGTTCAGCTTGTTCCTGCTTTGTCTGGGTGCCAGCAGTGCTGGTTCTTTTCGGGCTTGTGTTTTGTGTGTGTTTGTGCAGCTTCTCGCTGTGGACTGTGTACCTGCCGGTTCAGCTTGTTCCTGCTTTGTCTTGCTTGAGGCACTTTTTATCTTCTGCCAGTAAATCCTCTACTCGGTTCTTTTCGGGCTTGTGTTTTGTGTGTGTTTGTGCCGCTTCTCGCTGTGGACTGTGTGCCTGCCGGTTCAGCTTGTTCCTGCTTTGTTTTGCTTGAGGCACTTTTTACCTTCTGCCAGTAAATCCTATAGCCCGCTTTGTGGCGGCAGCGGACGCCTCGACTGACAGTGGTCAGTCGGCTGCCTCCGGGTATCGCGTCTAAGGGATTTTATTCCTCCTGCATGCTCCTGCTGCTTGTTGCTTGATTGCCTGACCCTTAGGCTGCTAGTCGCTGATCTTCTTGCTGAAGCACAAGAGAAGTTCCCTGATGGTGCGTCGCCTGCCTTTGGAAGTGCTTCCGCGGATCATCTCACCCAGCAAGCGCTTGCAGTACTGCAGGTGGATTTGACTGACATCCTCGACACCACTAGCCTGATCCAGGCGATCAAGCGCTACAGCTCCTTTGCGGGGACCGATGACCAAGGGTGGAGGATTCGGCAACACCTGTCACCCCTTTCTAGTCATCCTGCAGCTTTGAAGCTCTACTGCAAACATATCCTCCAAGGGGTCCTTCTTGGCCGGATGCCGGATCTTCTTATTCCTGCCCTGTCAGCCATTCGTCGAGGAGGCAGATTTATTCCCCTCTCCAAGGGAGCTGATAAACCTGGTCTCCGGCCAATTGTCATCGGTTCTGCACACCGTCGACTCGCGACGAAGCTTGCTTTGGCAGCGATTCGCTCATTTCTTGACCAGCACTTCCTCTCGTCTCACCCTCGAGCGATTCAGTTCGGACTCGATCGAGACGGCTGTCTGAAGTTCTCGCAAACCGCGTCAGCGCTCCTGCCCCTTCACGCTCGCGGTGATGATGAGGATGTTGCCAACCCCACAGTGCTGGTGAGTTTGGATGCAAAGAACGCCTTCAACTCCCTCGACCGCCAGGCTCTCTTCGACGCAATCGAGGGACGTGCGAGTCGCGACTACTTTGATGGGAGCATCACTGAAGGCGCAAGCTTGCCCTCTTGCGAGCATCTCCGTTTGTTCGCCTCCTACCTCTCCAGCTACTATGGAGACTCTGCTGACCTTCGACTCTTTCACAAAAGTCAGTCAGCCTCCGTTCAGTGTACCTCGGGCGTCTGTCAGGGCGATGTCCCCTCCAGCGTATTTTTCTGCCACAGTATCCACCCCCTGCTCCTCCATATCGCAGAGCTTTTTCCCTCTGTTCGAGTCTTGGCCTATGCTGACAACGTCGTGCTTGTCGGTCCACTCGAGGATGCCGTTGCAGCTACGTCCGCTATGAAGAAGTACATGTTCGCTGATCTGAAGCTAGAGATTCAACCTCGCGAGTCGAAAGTTTACATCCCCTCCTGGCATCAACACCCTGATCTCTCGCAGCTGAAGAAGAGCCTTAAGCGCCGTCTCAAGACTCAACTTCTTCACTTCGAGGTGGCACTGGCGGGATTACACTTGGCGGCCTGCCTATCGGCACGGATGGATTTCATGCTAGTCAGCTCCGAGCGAAGGTTTCTACCCTCAACGAAGAGCTCTCGAAGCTCGGGCTCGTCCAGCATGGCTTCATGTTCAAGACGCTGGTGAGGGCGAGCCATCTCCAGAAGCTGCGCTTCTTCCTCCAGGGGTCTTCTCCGTTTCTCCCGCGGGTCCAATCACAGATTCGTCGCTTTGACCTCTCTGTCCACCTGGCGCTTGAGAAATACCACCGCTGGCCTTCCTCGCAGTACCTTGCCGCGCATCCCGACCTGCTAGAGTTTGCGAGGTTCAAGCGGGAGCTTCCGCATAGTCGGGGAGGGGACGAGTTCACGCCCTCTGAGGGTCTACACCCCGCTGTTTACTATACGGCTATCGCTCGCTTCCTCGCTTGGTACTCTGACCAGCCGATGTCCCGGATGTTGCCCTCTCCTCATAGCCTGGACGTTCACTTGTAGAGATCTCTCCGTGCCCAGAAGCATCCTCTGGCGACCCTTCTTCGTTGAAGCGCACGACTTCGTTCATAATGCTGGAGCGATCCTCTACCGTCGTGTCAAGGCTCCTGCACCGGCTGCAGATGGCGCGGCGATCCCACCTGCCCCGGCTGCTGTGCCTGATGACGCAGGACGCCCCCCGGCATCTGTGGTACACATCCCTGGTTTGCGCGCTCTCGTCGACTCGTCTCATGAGCACTTCATTCCTCCCCCTGCGCAGCGAAATGTGACTCCTCTTGTAATGCGCGTCTTCCCTCGACATGTGCATGCTCGCGCTGCGCTGACCGATCAGCAGCGTGATATCCTCACCTTGCACAGCCGCAGGACACACTGTAATCCACACTCGCTCAAGTCGCAGGATAGGGTCTTGCAGTCTACCATCTTCGCTCATTTTCCTGAGCGTGATTGCCCCGACGATCGGCGCGGAGCTGGCGAAGCGTCTCCGTCCCTCACTGTGACGTCGGGTGCCTCCGGAGAGCTCGACACCACTGGGGTGCTTGCTGCTGGTCCGAGCTCGCCTGCTTCCTCCCCGGCATCGGTCGCCGGGTCACGCCGGTCCTTGGGCATTGCTGCGGCGTCGCCGCCGTCACGGGCGGCTACCACTGACTTGGCTACCGCTGACTCGGAGGCTAGCGAGGAGGACTACCTCGAGCGGTACCGTGTTCATGTGTCCAGCCTCCCTCCGTCCGCTGCCCCAGGCGGACCCCCGGGCAACGCCGGCTCCTTGTCGGCGGCTGCCCTTTCTCCGTCCGCGGCCGCCCGCTTTGTGGCGGCAGCGGACGTCTCGACTGACAGTGGTCAGTCGGCTGCCTCCGGGTATCGCGTGTAAGGGATTTTATTCCTCCTGCATGCTCCTGCTGCTTGTTGCTTGATTGCTTGACCCTTAGGCTGCTTGTCTGCGCGGCTTCGCGCTTGGGCTGGCGCTGCCGCGTCTGGGTGCCAGCAGTGCTGGTTCTTTTCGGGCTTGTGTTTTGTGTGTGATTGTGCAGCTTCTCGCTGTGGACTGTGTACCTGCCGGTTCAGCTTGTTCCAGCTTTGTTTTGCTTGAGGCACTTTTTCTCTTCTGCCAGTAAATCCTATATCTCCACTAG